>NW_024751149.1:0-16932 GCF_018991925.1 Homarus americanus
GGGGACTTTGTTATCCTCGATCAGGAATCTTTGGTATACTCGTTCAGGGGGCTTTGTTATACTCGGTCAGGTGACTTTGTTATACTCGATGAGGGGGCTTTGTTATACTCTATCAGGGGACTTTGTTATACTCGATAAGGGGACTTGAATATACTCGATCAGGGGACTTTGTTATACTCGTTCAGGGGACTTTGTTATACTCGATCAGTAGATTTTGTTATACTCGATGAGGAGCCTTTGTTGTACTCGATTAGGGGCCTTTGTTGTACTCGATCACGGGACTTTGCTATACTCGATCAGGGGCCTTTGTTATACTCGTTGAGGGGGCTTTGTTATACTCGGTCAGGTGAGTTTGTTATACTCGATGAGGGGGCTTCGTTATACTCTATCAGGGGACTTTGTTATACTCGATTAGGGATCTTTGTTATACTCGTTCAGGGGGCTTTGTTATACTCGGTCAGGTGACATTGTTATACTCGATGAGGGGGCTTTGTTATACTCTATCAGGGGACTTTGTTATACTCGTTCAGGGGACTTTGCTATACTCGTTCAGGGGACTTTGTTATACTCGATCAGGGATCTTTGTTATACTCGTTCAGGGGGTTTGTTATACTCGGTCAGGTGACTTTGTTATACACGATGAGAGGGCTTTGTTATACTCGATAAGGGGCCTTTGTTATACTCGATTAGGGGACTTTGTTATACTCGATTAGGGGACTTTGTTATACCCGATCAGATGACTTTGTTTTACTCGATCAAGGGGCTTTGTTATACTCGATTAGGGGACTTAGTTATACTCGATCAGGGGACTTTGTTATACCCGATCAGTGGACTTTATTTTACTCGATGAGGGGACTTTGTTATACTCGATCAGGGGACTTTGTTATACTCGATAAGGGGACTTTGTTATACTCGATCAGGGGACTTTGTTATACTTGATCAGGGGCTTTTGTTATACTCGATGAGGCGGCTTTGTTATACTCGATGAGCGGACTTTGTTATACTTGATCAGGGATCTTTGTTATACTCGATCAGTGGACTTTGTTATACTTGATAAGGGGACTTTAATATACTCGATCAGGGGACTTTGTTATACTCGATCAGGGGGCTTTGTTATACTCTATCAGGGGACTTTGTTATACGCGATCAGGAGACTTTCTTATTCTCGATCAAGGGACTTTGTTATACTGGATGAGTGGACTTTGATATACTCGATCAGGGAATTTAATATACTCGATCAGGGGAATTTACTATTCTCGATGAGGGGCCTTTGTTATACTCGATGAGGGGACTTTCTTACACTCGATCAGGGGAATTTGTTATTTTCGATGAGGGGGCGTTGTTATATTCGATCAGTGGACTTTATTATACTCGATCAGTGGACTTTGTTATACTCGATCTGGGGACTTTGTTATACTCGATCAGGTGACTTTGTTATACTCGATCAGGGGACTTTGTTAAACTCGATTAGGGGGCTTTGTTATACTTGATCAGGGGCCTTTGTTGTACTCGATGAGGGGCCTTTGTTATCCTCGATAAGGGAGCTTTATTATACTCGATAAGGGGACTTTGTTATACTCGATCAGGGGACTTTTTTATACTCGATCAGGGGGCTTTGTTATACTCGATCAGTGGACTTTGTATATACTCGAATAGGGACTTTGTTTTATTCGGTCAGGGGCCTTTCTTTTACTCGATGAGGGTGCTTTGTTATGCTCGATGAGGGGACTTTGTTATTCTCGATCAGTGGACTTTGTTATACTCGATCAGGGGACTTTGTTATACTCGATCAGGGGCTTTTATTTATACTTTATGCAGGGACTTTGTTATACTCGATCAGGATACTGTTATACTCGTTCAGGTGGCTTTGTTATACTCGGTCAGGTGACTTTGTTATTCTCGATGAGGGGGCTTTGTTATACTCTATCAGGGGACTTTGTTATACTCGATAAGGGGACTTAAATATACTCGATCAGGGGACTTTGTTATACTCGTTCAGGGGAATTTGTTATCTTCGATCAGGGATCTTTGTTATACTCGTTCAGGGGGCTTTGTTATACTCGATCAGGGGAATTTGTTATACGCGATCAGGAGACTTTCTTATTCTCAATCAGAGGACTTTGTTATACTCGATGAGTGGACTTTGTTATACTCGATCAGGGAATTTAATATACTCGATCAGGGGAATTTTCTATACCCGATCAGGGGACTTTGTTATACTTGATCAGGGGACTTTGTTATACTCTATCAGGGGACTTTGTTATACTCGATCAGGGATCTTTGTTATACTCGTTCAGGGGGCTTTGTTATTCTCGATAAGGGGAATTTGTTATACTCGATCAGGGGACTTTGTTATACTCGATGAGGTGACTTTGTTATACTCGATCAGGGGACTTTGTTATACTCGATTAGGGCCCTTTGTTTTACTCGATCAGGGGGCTTTGTTTTACTCGATCAGGGGGCTTTGTTATACTTGATCAGGGACTTTTGTTATACTCGATAAGGGACTTTTGTTATACTCGATCAGGGGAATTTGTTATACTCGATCAGGGGCCTTTGTTATACTCGATCAGGAGACTTTGTTATACTCGATTAGGGAACTTTGTTATACTCGATCAGGGGACTTTGTTATACTCGATCAGTGGACTTTGCTATACTCGATCAGGGGACTTTGCTATAATTGATGAGAGGCCTTTGTTATACTCGTTCAGGGAAATTGTTGTACTTGATCAGGGTACATCAGTGGACTTTGTTATACTCGATCAGGGGACTTTTATATTCTCGATCAGGGGACTTTGCTATACTCACATTAAGGGGGACTGTTATACTCGATGAGGACTTTAATATACTCGATGAGGGCTTTGTTATACTCGATGAAGGACTTTGTTATACTCGATGGGGGACTTTCTTATTCTCGATTAGGGGAATTGTTATATGATCAGGGGACTTTGTTATACTCGATCAGGGGACTGCTTATACTCGATCAGAACTGTTATACTCGATAAGGAGGCCTTTGTTATAGCGATAAGGGGACTTTGTTATTCTCGATTAGAGAATTTGTTATACTTGATCCAGGGACTGTTATACTCGATGAGGGGACTTTGCTATATGCTACTCGATCAGGGCTTTATTATACTCGATAAGGGGCTTTTGTTATACTCGATGAGGGGACTTTGTTATTCTCGATTAGGGGAATTTGTTATACTTGATCAGGGGACTTTGTTATACTCGATCTGGGGACATTGCTATACTCGATCAGGGGGCTTTGTTATACTCGATAAGGGGCCTTTGTTATACTCGATGAGGGGACTTTGTTATTCTCGATTAGGGGAATTTGTTATACTTGAAGAGGGGACTTTGTTATAGTCGATCACGGGACTTTGCTATACTCGGTCAGGTGACTTTGTTATACTCGATGAGGGGGCTTTGTTATACTCTATCAGGGGACTTTGTTATACTAGATCAGTGGACTTTGTTATACTCGATCGGAGGACTTTGTTATACTCGTTGAGGGGACTTTGTTATCCTCGATCAGGGATCTTTGCTATACTCGATTATGGGGCTTTGTTATACTCGATAAGGGGCCTTTGTTATACTCGATGAGGGGACTTTGTTATTCTCGATTCGGGGAATTTGTTATACTTGATGAGGGGACTTTGTTATACTCGATCAGGGGATATTGTTATACTCGATGAGGGGCCTTTGTTGTACTCGATCAGTGGTCTTTGTTGTACTCGATCACGGGACTTTGTTATACTCGATCAGGGGCCTTTGTTATACTCGTTGAGGGGGCTTTGTTATACTCGGTCAGGTGAGTTTGTTATACTCGATGAGGGGGCTTTGTTATTCTCTATCAGGGGACTTTGTTATACTCGATTAGGGATCTTTGTTATACTCGTTCAAGGGGCTTTGTTATACTCTATCAGGGGACTTTGTTATACTCGATAAGGGGACTTTAATATACTCGATTAGGGAACTTTGTTATACTCGTTCAGGGGACTTTGTTATACTCGTTCAGGGGACTTTGTTATACTCGATCAGGGATCTTTGTTATACTCGTGTAGGGGGCTTTGTTATACTCGGTCAGGTGACTTTGTTATACACGATGATGGGGGCTTTGTTATACTCTATCAGGGGACTTTGTTATACTCGATCAGGGATCTTTGTTATACTCGTTCAGAGGGCTTTGTTATACTCGATCAGGGGACATTGTTATACTCGATCAGGGGACTTTGTTATACTCGATCAGAATTTGTTATACCCGGGATCAGGTGAATTGCTATGTCAGGAATTTGTTATACTCGATCAGGGGACTTAATATACCGAGTAGGGACTTGCTATACTCGAAGAGGGCCTTTGTTATACTCGACTCAGGGCCTTGTTATACCTGATCAGGGACCTTTATACTTAATCTGGGGACTTTGTTATACTCGGATCAGTGGCCTTTTGTTATACTCGCTGATCGGGGACTTTGTTATACTCGATCAGGGACTTTGTTAACCCACTCAGCCTTTGTTATTTCTTTGATGAGGAGCCTTTGTTATACTCGATCAGGGGACTTTGTTATACTCGATCAGGGGTCTTTGTTGTACTCGATCAGGGGGCTTTGTTGTACTCGATCAGGGGCCTTTGTTATACTCGATAAGGGGCCATTGTTATACTCGATCATGGGACTTTGTTATACTCGATAAGGGGAATTTGTTATTCCCGATGAGGGGCTTTGTTATACCTGATCAGGGGACTTTGTTATACTCGATCAGGGGACTTTGTTATGCTCGATCAAGGGGCTTTGTTATACTTGATCAGTGGACTTTGTTATAGTCGATCAGGGGACTTTGTTATACTCGACCAGGGGCCTTTGTTGTACTCGATGAGGAGCCTTTGTTGTACTCGATTAGGGGCCTTTGTTATACTCGATAAGGGGCCTTTGTTATACTCGATGAGGGGCTTTGTTATACTCGATGAGGGGGCTTTCTTATACTTGATCAGGGGACTTTTTTATACTAGATCAATGGACTTTGTTATACTCGATCAGGGACTTTTGTTATACTCGACCAGGGGCCTTGTTGTACCTGATGAGGAGCCTTCTTATACTCGATCTGGGACTTTGTTATAATTTTGATCAGGCCCTTGTTATACCTCGATGAGGCTTTGTTATACTCGATGAGGGGGCTTTGTTATACTTGATCAGGGGACTTTTTTATACTAGATCAATGGACTTTGTTATACTCGATAAGGGGACTTTAATATACTCGATCAGGGGACTTTGTTATACTCGATCAGGGGGCTTTCTTATACTCTAACAGGGGACTTTGTTATATGCGATCAGGAGACTTTCTTATTCTCAATCAGGGGACTTTGTTATACTGGATGAGTGGACTTTGTTATACTCGATCAGGGGAATTTGCTTTTCTCGATGAGGGGTCTTTGTTATACTCGATGAGGACTTTTCTTACACCTCGATCAGGGAATTTGTTATTTTCGATGAGGGGCGTTGTTATACTCGATCAGTGGACTTTGTTATACTCGATCTGGAGACTTTGTTATACTCGATCAGGTGACTTTGTTATACTCGATCAGGGGACTTTGTTATACTCGATTAGGGGGGCTTTGTTATACTTGATCAGGGGCCTTTGTTGTACTCGATGAGGGGCCTTTGTTATACTCGATAAGGGACTTTTTTTATACTCGACATGGGACTTTTGTTATACTCGATCAGGGGAATTAGTTATACTCGAGTAGGGGACTTTGTTATACTCGATCAGGGGACTTTGTTATACTCGATTAGGGAACTGTGTTATACTCGATCAGGGGACTTTGCTATACTTGATGAGCGGCCTTTGTTATACTCGTTCAGGGGAATTTGTTGTACTTGATCAGGGTAGAGCAGTGGACTTTGTTATACTCGATCAGGGGACTTTAATATACTCGATCAGGGGACTTTGCTATACTCGATGAGGGGCATTTGTTATACTCGATCAGGGGCCTGTGTTATACTCGATCAGGGGACTTTGTTATACTCAATCTCTGGACTTTGTTATACTCGATAAGTGGCCTTTGTTATACTCGATCGGGAACTTTGTTATACTCGATCAGGGGACTTTGTTAACTCGATTAGGGGCCTTTGTTATATTCGATGAGGAGCCTTTGTTATACTCGATCAGGGGACTTTGTTATACTCGGTCAGGGGTCTTTCTTGTACTCGATCTTTGGGCTTTGTTGTACTCGATCAGGGGCCTTTGTTATACTCGATAAGGGGCCATTGTTATACTCGATCAGGGGACTTTGTTGTACTCGATAAGGGGAATTTGTTATACTCGATCAGGGGACTTTGTTTTACTCGATCAGGGGACTTTGTTATACTCGATCAGGGGACTTTGTTATAGTTGATCAGGGCAGATCAGTGGACTTTGTTATACTCGATGTGGGACTTTAATATACTCGATCAGGGGACTTTGCTATACTCGATCAGGGGATTTTGTTATACTCGATCAGGGGCCTTTGTTATACTCGATCAGGGGCCTTTGTTATACTCGATAAGGGGCCATTGTTATACTCGATCAGGGACATTGTTATACTCGATAAGGGGACATTGTTATACTCGATGAGGGTGCTTTGTTATACTCGATTAGGGGACTTCGTTATACACGATCAGGGGACTTTGTTATACTCGATCAGGGGACTTTAATATACTCGATCAGGGATCTTTGTTATACTCTATCAGGGGACTTTGCTATACTCGACCAGGGGCCTTTGTTTTACTCGATGAGGGGCCTTTGTTGTACTCGATCAGGGGCCTTTGTTATACTCGATAAGGGGCCTTTGACTTTACTCGTTTAGGGGACTTTTGTTATACTCCGATCAGGGGACTTTGTTATACTCGATCAGGGCCGCTGTTATACTCGATCAGAGGGCTTTGTTATACTCGATCAGGGGGCTTTGTTATACTTGATCAGGGGACTTTGTTATACTAGATCAGTGGACTTTGTTATATACTCGATCAGGGGGACTTTAATATACTCGATCAGGGATCTGTGTTATACTCTGTCAGGGGGTCTTTGTTATACTCGATCAGGGGATCTTTGTTATACTCGTTCAGGGGGCTTTGTTATACTCGTTCGAACTTTGTTATACTCGATCAGGGGACTTTGTTATTCTCGATGAGACTTTTCTTATACTCGATGAGGGGACTTTTAATATACTCGATCAGGGAACTGTTATACTCGATGAGGGACTTTGTTATACTCGATCAGGGACTTCGCTATATACTCGATCAGGGGCTTTGTTATATACTCGATAGGGCCTTTGTTATACTCGATGGGGACTTTGTTATTCTCGATTAGGGAAATTTGTTATACTTTATCAGAGGACTTTGTTATACTCGATCTGGGGACTTTGCTATACTCGATCAGGGGTCTTTGTTATACTCGATAAGGGGCCATTGTTATAGTCGATGAGGGGACTTTGTTATTCTCGATTCGAAGAATTTGTTAAACTTGATGAGGGGACTTTGTTATACTCGATCAGGGGATATTGTTATACTCGATGAGGGGCCTTTGTTGTACTCGATCAGTGGTCTTTGTTGTACTCGATCACGGGACTTTGTTATACTCGATCACGGGCCCTTGTTATACTCGTTGAGGGGGCTTTGTTATAACTCGGTCAGGTGAGTTTGTTATACTCGATGAGGGGGCTTTGTTATACTCTATCAGGGGACTTTGTTATCCTCGATTAGGGATCTTTGTTATACTCGTTCAGGGGGCTTTGTTATACTCGGTCAGGTGACTTTGTTACACTCGATGAGGGGGCTTTGTTATACTCTATCAGGGGACTTTGTTATACTCGATAAGGGGACTTTAATATACTCGATTAGGGAACTTTGTTATACTCGTTCAGGGGACTTTGTTATACTCATTCAGGGGACTTTGTTATACTCGATCAGGGATCTTTGTTATACTCGTTTAGGGGCTTTGTTATACTCGGTCAGGTGACTTTGTTATACACGATGATGGGGCTTTGTTATACTCTATTAGGAAACTTTGTTATACTCGATCAGGGATCTTTGTTATACTCGTTCAGGGGGCTTTGTTATACTCGATCAGGGGACTTTGTTATACTCGATCAGAGGAATTTGTTATACTCGATCAGGGGACTTTGTTATACTCGATCAGGGGAATTTGTTATATTCGATCAGGTGAATTTGTTATACTCGTTCAGGGGAATTTGTTATACTCGATCAGGGGACTTTAATATACTCGATTAGGGGACTTTCCTATACTCGATGAGGGGCCTTTGTTATACTCGATCAGGGGTCTTTGTTATACTCGATCTGGGGACTTTGTTATACTTAATCTGGGGACTTTGTTATACTCGATCGGGGACTTTGTTGCTCTCGATCAGGGGACTTTGTTAACTCGATCAGGGGCCTTTGTTATATTCGATGAGGAGCCTTTGTTATACTCGATCAGGGGACTTTGTTATACTCGATCAGGGGTCTTTGTTGTACTCGATCAGGGGTCTTTGTTGTACTCGATCAGGGGCCTTTGTTATACTCGATAAGGGGCCATTTTTATACTCGATCAGGGGACTTTGTTATACTCGATAAGGGGACTTTGTTATTCTCGATGAGGGGCTTTGTTATACCTGATCAGGGGACTTTGTTATACTCGATCAGGGGACTTTGTTATACTCGACCAGGGGCCTTTGTTGTACTCGATGAGGGGCCTTTGTTGTACTCGATTAGGGGCCTTTGTTATACTCGATAAGGGGCCTTTGTTATACTCGAGTAGGGGACTTTCTTATACTCGATTCGGGGACTTTGTTATACTTGATCAGGGCCCTTTGTCATACTCGATCAGGGGGCTTTGTTATACTCGATGAGGGGGCTTTGTTATACTTGATCAGGGGACTTTTTTATACTAGATCAATGGACTTTGTTATACTCGATAAGGGGACTTTAATATACTCGATCAGGGGACTTTGTTATACTCGATCAGGGGGCTTTCTTATACTCTATCAGGGGACTTTGTTATACGCGATCAGGAGACTTTTTTATTCTCAATCAGGGGACTTTGTTATACTGGATGAATGTACTTTGTTATACTCGATCAGGGGAATTTGCTATTCTCGATGAGGGGCCTTTGTTATACTCGATGAGGGGACTTTCTTACACTCGATCAGGGGAATTTGTTATTTTCGATGAGGGGGCGTTGTTATACTCGATCAGTGGACTTTGTTATACTCGATCAGTGGACTTTGTTATACTCGATCTGGAGACTTTGTTATACTCGATCAGGTGACTTTGTTATACTCGATCAGGGGAATTTGTTATTTTCGATGAGGGGGCGTTGTTATACTCGATCAGTGGACTTTGTTATACTCGATCAGTGGACTTTGTTATACTCGATCTGGAGACTTTGTTATACTCGATCAGGTGACTTTGTTATACTCGATGAGGGGACTTTGTTATACTCGATTAGGGGGCTTTGTTATACTTGATCAGGGGCCTTTGTTGTACTCGATGAGGGGCCTTTGTTATACTCGATAAGGGACTTTTGTTATACTCGACATGGGACTTTTGTTATACTCGATTAGGGGAATTTGTTATACTCGATTAGGGGACTTTGTTATACTCGATCAGGGGACTTTGTTATACTCGATTAGGGAACTGTATTATACTCGATCAGGGGACTTTGTTATAATCGATCAGGGGACTTTGTTATACTCGATCAGGGGACTTTGTTATACTCGGTCAGGGGTCTTTGTTGTACTCGATCTGGGGGCTTTGTTGTACTCGATCAGGGGCCTTTGTTATACTCGATAAGGCGCCATTGTTATACTCGATCAGGGGACTTTGTTATACTCGATAAGGGGACTTTGTTATACTCGATGAGGGGCTTTGTTATACCTGATCAGGGGACTTTGTTATGCTCGATCAAGGGGCTTTGTTATACTCGATTAGCGAACTTTGTTATACTCGATCAGGGGACTTTGTTATACTCGACCAGGGGCCTTTGTTGTACTCGATGAGGGGCTTTTTGTTGTACTCGATCAGGGGCCTTTGTTATACTCGATAAGGGGCCTTTGTTGTACTCGATTAGGGGACTTTGTTATACTCGATTAGGGGACTTTGTTATACTTGATCAGGGCCCTTGGTTATACTCGATCAGGGGCTTTGTTATACTCGATGAGGGGCTTTGTTATACTTGATCAGGGGACTTTGTTATACTCGATTAGGGGGCTTTGCTATACTTGATCAGGGGCCTTTGTTGTACTCGATGAGGGGCCTTTGTTATACACGATAAGGGACTTTTGTTATACTCGATAAGGGACTTTTGTTATACTCGATCAGGGAAATTTGTTATACTTGATCAGGGGACTTTGTTATACTCGATTAGGGGACTTTGTTATACTCGATTTGGGAACTTTGTTATACTCGATCAGGGGACTTTGTTATACTCGATCAGGGGACTTTGTTATACTCGATCATGGGACTTTGCTATACTTGATGAGGGGCCTTTGTTATACTCCTTCAGGGAAATATGTTGTACTTGATCAGGGGACTTTGTTATACTCGATCAGGGGACTTTGTTATACTCGATTAGGGAACTTTGTTATACTCGATCAGGGGACTTTTAATATACACGATTAGGGGACTTTGCTATACTCGATGAGGGGCCTTTGTTATACTCGATCAGGGGCCTTTGTTATACTCGATCAGGGGACTTTGTTATACTCGATCAGGGGACTTTTTTATAGTTGATCAGGGCAGATCAGTGGACTTTGTTATATTCGATAAGGGGACTTTAATATACTCGATCAGGGGACTTTGTTATACACAGTCAGGGGACTTTGTTGTAATCGATCAGGGGACTTTGTTATACTCGATGAGGGGCCTTTGTTATACTCGATCAGGGGACTTTGTTATACTCGATCAGGGGTCTTTGTTGTACTCGATCAGGGGGCTTTGTTGTACTCGATCAGGTGCCTTTGTTATACTCGATAAGGCGCCAATGTTATACTCGATAAGGGGACTTTGTTATACTCGATCAGGGGCTTTGTTATTCCTGATCAGGGGACTTTGTCATACTCGATCAGGGGACTTTGTTATGCTCGATCAAGGGGCTTTGTTATACTCGATCAGTGGACTTTGTTATACTCGATCAGGGGACTTTGTTATACTCGACCAGGGGCCTTTGTTGTACTCGATGAGGGGTCTTTGTTGTACTCGATTAGGGGGCTTTGTTATACTCGATAAGGGGCCTTTGTTGTACTCGATTAGGGGACTTTGTTATACTTGATTAGGGGACTTTGTTATACTTGATCAGGGCCCTTGTTATACTCGATCAGGGAGCTTTGTTATACTCGATGAGGGGGCTTTTTTATACTAGATTAGTGGACTTTGTTATACTCGATAAGGGGACTTTAATATACTCGATGAGGGGACTTTGTTATACTCGATCAGGGTGCTTTGTTATACTCTATCAGGAGACTTTGTTATATGCGATCAGGAGACTTTCTTATTCTCAATCAGGGAACTTTGTTATACTGGATGAGTGGACTTTGTTATACTCGATCAGGGAATTTAATATACTCGATAAGGAGAATTTGCTATTCTCGATGAGTTGGCATTGTTATACTCGATCAGTGGACTTTGTTATACTCGATGAGGGGACTTTGTTATACTCGATCAGGGGGCCTTGTTATACTCTATCAGGGGACTTTGTTATACGCGATCAGGAGACTTTCTTATTCTCAATCAGGGGACTTTGTTATACTGGATGAGTGGACTTTGTTATACTCGATGAGGGGACTTTCTTACACTCGATCAGGGGAATTTGTTATTTTCGATGAGGGGGCGTTGTTATACTCGATCAGTGGACTTTGTTATACTCGATCAGTGGACTTTGTTATACTCGATCAGTGGACTTTGTTATACTCGATCTGGGGACTTTGTTATACTCGATCAGGTGACTTTGTTATCCTCGATCAGGGGATATTGTTATACTCGATTAGGGGGCTTTGCTATACTTGATCAGGGGCCTTTGTTGTACTTGATGAGGGGCCTTTGTTATACTCGATAAGGACTTTTGTTATACTCGATAAGGGACTTTTGTTATACTCGATAAGGGACTTTTGTTATACTCGATCAGGGAAATATGTTATACTCGATCAGGGGACTATGTTATACTCGATCAGGGGACTTTGTTATACTCGATTAGGGAACTTTGTTATACTCGATCAGGACTTTGTTATACTCGATCAGGGGACTTTGTTATACTCGATCAGGGGACTTTACTTTATACTTGATGAGGACCTTTGTTATATACTCGTTCAGGGAATATATTTATGCTTGATCAGGGGACTTTGTTATACTCGATCAGGGGACTTTGTTATACTCGATTAGGAACTTGGTTATACTCGATCAGGGGACTTTGTTATACTCGATCAGAGGACTTTGTATATTCGATCAGAGGACTTTGCTATATGCTCGATGAGGAGCTTTTTGTTATACTCGTTAGGGGACTTTGTATGCTCTCGATCAGGGGACTTTATTTATATACACAGTCAGGGAACTGTTGTACTCGATCAGGGACTTTGTTATACTCGATGAGGGGCCTTTGTTATACTCGATCAGGGAACTTTGTTATACACAGTCAGGGGACTTTGTTATACTCGATCAGGGGACTTTGTTTTACTCGATCAAGGGCCTTTGTTATACTCGATCAGGGGAGTTTGTTCTAAACAATCAGGGGACTTTGTTATAATCGATCAGGGGCCTTTGTTATACTCGATCGGGGGACTTTGTTATACTCGATCAGAGGACTTTGTTATACTCGATGAGGGTCCTTTGTTATACTCGATGAGGAGCCTTTGTTATACTCGATCATGGGACTTTGTTATCCTCGATCTGGGGACTTTGTTGTACTCGATCAGGGGGCTTTGTTGTACTCTATCAGGGGCCTTTGTTATACTCGATAAGGGGCCATTGTTATACTCGATCAGGGGACTTTGTTATACTCGATAAGGGGACTTTTTTATACTCGATGAGGGGGCTTTGTTATACTTGATAAGGGGACTTTGTTATACTCGATCAGGGGACTTTGTTATGTTCGATCAAGGGGCTTTGTTATACTCGATCAGTGGACTTTGTTATACTCGATCAGGGGACTTTATTATACTCGATGAGGGGCCTTTGTTTTACTCTATCAGATAACTTTGTTATACTGGATCTGGGGACTTTGTTATACTCGATCAGGGGCCTTTGTTGTACTCGATCTGGGGCCTTTGTTGTACTCGATGAAGGGCCTTTGTTATACTCGATAAGGGGCCTTAGTTATTCTCGATGAGGGGACTTTGTTATACTCGATGAGTGGACTTTGTTATACTTGATGATGGGCCTTTGTTATACTCGATTAGGGGACTTTGTTATACTCGATCAGGGGAATTTGCTATTTTCGATGAGGGGGCGTTGTTATACTTGATCAGGGGCCTTTGTTGTACTCGATGAGGGTAACATTTATACTCGATAAAGACTTTTTGTTATACTTTCGATAAAGGACTTTTATTCTCTCGATCAGGGACTTTATTTATACTCGATCAAATTTGTTATACTCGATCAGGACTTTGTTATACTCGATTAGGGAACTGTTATATACTCGATCAGGGGACTTTGTTATACTCCGATCAGGGGACTTTGTTATACTGATCAGAGAACTTTATTTTCTCGATCAGTGGCCTTTGTTATATACTCGATCAGGGACTTTGTTGCATACTCGATCAGGGGACTTTGTTAACTCGATGAGGGGCCTTTGTTATATTCGATGAGGAGCCTTTGTTATATTCGATCAGGGGACTTTGTTATACTCGATCAGGGGTCTTTGTTGTACTCGATCAGGAGGCTTTGTTGTACTCGATCTGGGGCCTTTGTTATACTCGATAACTGGCCATTGTCATACTCGATCAGGGGACTTTGTTTTACTCGATAAGGGGACTTTGTTATACTCGATGAGGGGCTTTGTTATACCTGATCAGGGGACTTTGTTGTACTCGATCTGGGGACTTTGTTATGCTCGATCAAGGGGCTTTGTTATACTCGATCAGTGGACTTTGTTATACTCGATCAGGGGACTTTGTTATACTCGACCAGGGGCCTTTGTTGCACTCGATGAGGGGCCTTTGTTGTACTCGATTAGGGGCCTTTGTTATACTCGATAAGGGGCCTTTGTTATACTCGATTAGGGGACTTTGTTATACTCGATTAGGGGACTTTGTTATGCTTGATCAGGGCCCTTGGTTATACTCGATCAGGGGGCTGTGTTATACTCGATGAGGGGGCTTTGTTATACTTGATCAGGGGACTTTGTTATACTCGATTAGGGGGCTTTGCTATACTTGATCAGGGGCCTTTGTTGTACTCGATGAGGGGCCTTTGTTATACACGATAAGGGACTTTTGTTATACTCAATAAGGGACTTGGGTATACTCGATCAGGGAAATTTGTTATACTTGATCAGGGGACTTTGTTATACTCGATTAGGGGACTGTTGCCTCTCGATTGGAACTTTGTTATACTCGATCAGGGGACTGTTATATCGATCAGGGGACTTTGTTATACTCGATCTGGGACTTTGCTATGCTTGATGAGGGGCCTTTTATACTCCTTCAGGGAATATGTTGTGCTTGATCAGGGGACTTTGTTATATACTCGATCAGGGACTTTGTTATACTCGATTAGGGAACTTTGTTATACTCGATCAAGGGACTTTGTTGCTCGATCAGGGGACTTTAATATATACTCGATTAGGGGACTTTGCTATACTCGATGAGGGCCTTTGTTATACTCGATGAGGGCGCTGTTATATACTCGATCAGGGGACTTTTGTTATTCTCGATCAGGGGACTTTGTTATAGTTGATCAGGGCAGATCAGTGGACTTTGTTATATTCGATCAGGGGACTTTAATATACTCGATCAGGGGACTTTGTTATACACAGTCAGGGGACTTTGTTGTACTCGATCAGGGGACATTTTTATACTCGATGAGGGGCCTTTGTTATACTCGATCAGGGGACTTTGTTATACTCGATCAGGGGTCTTTGTTGTACTCGATCAGGGGGCTTTGTTGTACTCGATCAGGTGCCTTTGTTATACTCGATAAGGGGCCATTGTTATACTCGATAAGGGGACTTTGTTATACTCGATGAGGGGCTTTGTTATTCCTGATCAGGGGACTTTGTCATACTCGATCAGGGGACTTTGTTATGCTCGATCAAGGGGCTTTGTTATACTCGATCAGTGGACTTTGTTATACCTCGATGAGGGGACTTTGTTATACTCTGACCAGGGGCCTTTGTTGTACTCGATGAGGGGTCTTTGTTGTACTCGATTAGGGGCCTTTGTTATACTCGATAAGGGGCCTTTGTTATACTCGATTAGGGGACTTTGTTATACTCGATTAGGGGACTTTGTTATACTTGATCAGGGCCCTATGTTATACTCGATCAGGGAGCTTTGTTATACTCGATGAGGGGCCTTTGTTATACTCGATCAGGGGACTTTGTTATACTCGATCAGGGGTCTTTGTTATACTCGATCAGGGGACTTTGTTATACTCGATCAGGGGTCTTTGTTGTACTCGATCAGGGGGCTTTGTTGTACTCGATCAGGTGCCTTTGTTATAATCGATAAGGGGCCATTGTTATACTCGATCAGGGGACTTTGTTATACTCGATAAGGGGACTTTGTTATAATTCTCGATGAGGGGCTTTGTTATACCTGATCAGGGGACTTTGTTATACTCGATCAGGGGACTTTGTTATGCTCGATCAAGGGGCTTTGTTATACTCGATCAGTGGATTTTGTTATACTCGATCAGGAGACTTTGTTATACTCGACCAGGGGCCTTTGTTGTACACGATGAGGGGCCTTTGTTGTACTCGATTAGGGGCTTTTGTTATACTCGATAAGGGGCCTTTGTTATACTCGATTAGGGGACTTTGTTATACTCGATTAGGGGACTTTGTTATATTTGATCAGGCCCTTTGTTATACTCGATCAGGGGGCTTTGTTATACTCGATGAGGGGGCTTTGTTATACTTGATCAGGGGACTTTTTTATACTAGATCAGTGGACTTTGTTATACTCTTTCGATAAGGAACTCAATATACCTGATCAGGGGACTTTGTTATACCTGATCAGGGGCTTTGTTATACTCTATCAGAGACCTTTGTTATACCTCGATCAGGGACTTTTGTTATACTGATTGGGAACTCTGTTATACCCTATCAGGGACTTTGTTATACTCATCAGGGACATTGTTATACCTCGATTAGGGAACTTTGTTATACCTGATCAGAGGACTTTGTTATACTCATCAGGGGACTTTATATACTCGATCAGGGGACTTTGCTATAATTTGATGAGGGGCCTTGTTATACCTGTTCAGGGAATATGTTGTACTCTGGATCAGGGACTTTTGGTTATACCTCATCAGGGACTTGTTATACTTGATTAGGGAAACTTTGTTATACCTGATCAGGGCTTTGTTATACTCTGATCAGGGGACTTTTTAATAATATATTCGATCAGAGGACTTTGCTATACTCGATGAGGGGCCTTTGTTATACTCGATCAGGGGACTTTGTTATACTCGATCAGGGGACTTTGTTATAGTTGATCAGGGCAGATCAGTGGACTTTCTTATACTCGATTAGGGGACTTTAATATACTCGATCAGGGACTTTGTTATACACAGTCAGGGGACTTTGTTGTACTCGATCAGGGGACTTTGTTATACTCGATGAGGGGCCTTTGTTATACTCGATCAGGGAACTTTGTTATACACAGTCAGGGGACTTTGTTATACTCAATCAGGGGACTTTGTTTTACTCGATCAAGGGCCTTTGTTATACTCGATCAGGGGACTTTGTT
>NW_024751150.1:0-12445 GCF_018991925.1 Homarus americanus
AGGGAAGGGAGAGAAAGGAAGGGAGGGGACGGAGAGACTAGAAAGGGAGGGAAGGAAGGAAGGAAGGAAGGAAGGAAGAAAGGAAGGAAGGAAGGAGGTTGTGAAAAAAAAGAGAGGAAGAGAATGAAAAAGAAAGGGGGAGAGGGAAGGAGTGGAATTACCGTAAAATTTCCGTGTGTACCTTTATCAGTGCAGTGTAAACTCCTCTGTGGGATTTCACTTAATCAGGAAAGCAAAAATTTGGTGAAGGTAATATACGAAGGATTATGTAAGTGTGTGTTTTGTATTTCAGGTGGCGGTCATTTTGAAAAGAGATAAAAACGAACTCTCCATCAGTAGACTTTTTGTGTGTGATTATACCTATTGTCGGCCATTTTCAACTGAGACACAAATCAAGCACTATGGGAGTTTTAGTACAATTTATGGTATGATTATAGCGGTTATCTGTCATTCTGATATGCGATAAAACTCGAGCGCTACAAAGAACTCGAAATGACTTTGTGGTGTGGTTGAGCAGTTGTCGGATATTTTGGAACCGAAATAAAAATAAATAAACGTAGTGCAAGTTTGAAATGATGTTATTGGTCTGAATATTAAAGGTTTTGTCAATTTTTACCTGAAAAAACAATAACAACAACTCACACTTGTGGTGAATATGAATAAAAAAGAAACAATAAAGGTTTTAGTGTTGAGTAAAGGCTGGTAACGACCACACGAGGCCCGACCATCACGGGACAATACTGTGTTAAGCCACTACAACGACACTCAACATTTGATACAAACTACGACTGATAAAACTACCAACTATTCTAACACACACACACACACACACACACACACACACACACACACACACACACGATTATACAAATACCGCATTTTTATTTCTTTATTTTCTTTCTTTCTTTATTTTCTTTATTTATTTAAGTCTCCCTTATGAATAATATTACAACAGTCTTCGCCACGCACTTCGTCTCCACCAGAATCTCAACACCACATAGTCAATTGGCACCATCTACCATCATCAAGTTGTGTGTTGATGATCACAGAAAGACGCCCACAAGAGGTCACAGGGGCATTGACAGCATAGAGTTATAACAGCCAATTCCCGGGTTGATTGAAGATGAAAAGAATCAGAACAGACCTCGTGTGCGATGTCTATATTTGGATAGAATCATCGGGGAGAGTGGTGCCGCAAACGATCGGGAATTTATAGACCTATAGATAGCACACGGCTGTGTTAAAATTGCTATGAATTCGGAAAACACGCGAAATGTGGCGCGTTTGGCGGTCTGGATTGAACACCGTTTATTAGAACACGTTTACAAAATGCAAAAATTCTGAATTTGTATCGCGTAGCCGAATTTGTACCCGTGAGAAGGTAGGTGGGTGGGGGAGGCAGGTGACAGGGTACGTAAGTGGGTGGGAGGGTAGGTAGGTGGGTGGGTGGCCAGGTGAGAAGGTACGTAAGTGGGTGGGAGGGTAGGTAGGTGGGTGGGTGGGCCAGGTGGAGAGGGCAAGTGGGGTGGGAGGGTAGGTAGGTGGGTGGGTGGCTAGGTGAGAGGTTGGCGCAAGGGGTGGGAGGGTAGGTAGGTGGGTGGGTGGGTGGCTGTGTGAGAGGGTAGGTAGGTGGGTGGAGGGGGTAGGTGGTGGGAGGGGTAGCAGGGTGGGTGGGAGGGGTAGGTAGGTAGTGTGGGGTGGGAGGGTAGGTAGGTGGGTGGGAGGCAGGTAGGTGGTGGGAGGGTGGTAGGTGGGTGGGAGGGTAGGTGGGTGGAAAGGAGCAGAGGTGGGTGGGAGGGAGGGTAGGTGGGTGGTGGGAGGTAGGTGGGTGGGAGGGAGGGGTAGGTAGGTGGGTGGGAGGGAAGGTGGGTGGGAGGGAGGTAGGTGGGTGGGTGGCTAGGTGGGAGGGTTGGTAGGTACAGGTGAGAGGGGTAGGTAGGTGGGTGGGAGGGGTAGGTAGGTGGGTGGGAGGGTTAGGTGGGTGGGGAGGGAGGGTTAGGTGGGTGGGAGGGAGGGGTAGGGTGGGGTGGGAGGGGTAGGTGGGTGGGAGGGTAGGTAGGTGGGTGGGAGGGCTTGGTAGGTGGGTGGGAGGGTAGGTGGGTGGGAGGGTAGGTGGGTGGGAGGGTGGGTAGGTGGGTGGGAGGGTAGGTGGGTGGGAGGGTAGGTAGGTGGGTGGGAGGGTTAGGTAGGTGGGTGGGTGGCCAGGTGAGAGGGTGGGTGGGAGGGTGGGAGGGTCTGTCTGTCTGGGGAACTATCTCGCCACCAGCCAAACTCTAAATTATTTCTTCCTCTCCAACTAATTTTCTTTTTGCCTTTTGTACATTTTGCAAAAAAGTGAACAAAATCGCTAAAGAAAAAGACTTATCGTGGAAGGAAGGAGTCTGATGGCCAAGAGATGCAAATGATCATTGATTCCGGTGCAGACTGAGTTGAATTGCTTTGTTCGATAAATCTCTTCAATAGTTAGGAAAAAAATTGTAAAAATTCAATGTTGAAAAGATGGAATAACCTGACGGCACCAACTCCCTTCCCTTCCCTTCCTCTCTCTCTCTCATACCCCTCCCTTCCTTTACCCCACCCCTTCCCTCCCATTGTCCTACCATTCCTCCCCTGTTGGCCCTCCTATTAGAGAAAGAAAACAATATATTTTTTTTGGAAGGGGTAACTGTCATAAAAAGTTGTGTTCCTTGTTGATGTGTGTGTGTGTGTGTGGGATGCAGAGAGCAGGAAAGAAGTGAAAGGAAAAGTACGGTTGGAGGGGAAGGAAGAGGTAAAGTGTTAAGAGTGAGACGTGTGGAATAATTGAGAGAGAGAGAGAGAGAGAGAGAGAGAGAGAGAGACTAAACACACACAAAAAAAGAAATGAAAACATAATAATACAAAAATAAATTGTCATAGTCGAAGGTGCAGTCATCGATATAAAGTACTCGGTCTACTAATTCTGAACTATTGACAGAAAAATACGAGACAAATAAGCCGACAAATTGAGCCATTAAAGGTCTCTCATGAACTTCTGCCGCTACAGTAGGGATAAACACTAGTAATTGATATACTGGTAAAATAAAACCCCCACACACAGACCACCGAACTAAAAGCTTCCGGCGATAAATAAATTAATATATCAGGTAATTTAGATAAAATTTCGATAAAGTGATAATTTATATACATTTTTATATATATTTTTTAAATTTAAACTTGACTGTAAATAAGAACTATCATATAAATAATCACACTGTAAAATATAAATAAATAGCATAATTATTAACTTAATATTTTTTAACTTTGCCCTAAACTTTACAAGGGAACTTTACCGGGTACAACTGGACGGTCTCCTACGCTACATGACTCTGAACACACGAGAGAACTAAACACACAACTCACGATTCTTCTTCATATGTGTATTGTGTTTTATATATTCATTTATTGTCTTATTCTCTCTATGTTCAAAATATTCACTGGGGGTAAAAATAACAGCACGGATACAACACACTAATAACTAATCCTATTTTTTTTAGCACGAAAGAACCATCATGGCCGGCACTGTATACTAAAAATCACCCACTTTCCCCAGATGCAAAGTTAGGTACCAATTCACAGATGGGTGAACTGGGAATCCACTAAGTGCAAGCCAATAATCCTAGGAATATGAAGCGAGAATTGTATCTACTCAGCCACAGCACACCTCTGGTCGGCAATAATCCGCTAAAATAAGTCTTTTATCTTTACATAGAGGGAACATAATGATGTACAACTCGTGTCAAACGCTGCATTAGGTTACGTCGTATAGTTTAGTACAGTAAAATAAAAAAAAACCTTGAACAGAGGAGCGACGGTCAGCTGAAAGTGAACCAAGTCGATGTGCCATTGTAGTTTGATGTCCACCCTCACTACGCACGACCAGAATCTACATAATACTCAATAAACAACGACTAGACACGAGGCCTGTTAGAGGGGTTATTCTTTACTCTTAAATCTATCAAAAGCTCGAGATTAGCAAGACCCAGAGAGGGCGAGGAGAAGACTACGAAGAGGTTAAGGGTGAAAAGGGCTGGAGGAACTGTAAAGAGAGAGAGAGAGAGAGAGAGAGAGAGAGAGAGAGAGAGAGGCGACCTGGGTTAAGGACTAAGGAAAGGAAGTGAGTGGGATAAGGGAAAGAAAGGGCTGAGTGAAGGGGAAACAGGGCCGTGGAAAAGGGGTAAAATGAGGAGTGAGAGAAGGGCTACAGGAGAAAGTGAGGCCTGAGAAGAGGGGTTAGAGTAAGGGCTGGGGAAAGGGCTAGAGTGAGGATGGAGAGAGGGACAAGTCATATCTATAGAGAGGTTTTGGAGAGGGTTATGGAGAGTGCTGAGGAAGTAAGAGGGGCTAGTATTGAGGGCTAGACTGATGGGGGAGAGGGGAGAGGGCTAGGGAGAGGGTTAGAGAGGGGAGAGAGCTAGGGAGAGTGTTAGAGAGGGGAAAGGGCTAGGGAGAGGGTTAGAGAGGGGGAGAGGGACTTCAGGGCGCTAATGGTGGTCGCTACGATGAGGCTCCGTGGATATTTGTCGTGTGTTTCAGGACGAGAAATTGCAGAGACCTACCACCAGCTGACGGAGGCGTTGAGGCTTGTGTACGGAGGAGGAGAAGAAACGGAAGATAGAATAAGAGGGGGAGAAACAGATGATGGAGCAGGAGGAGAAACAGAAAATGTAAGAGGAGGAGGAAGATCAGCGGCAAGAGCAGTATGAGGAAGAGGAGGAAGATTTGGTGGAACGAGAAGGAAGACAGGATGGAGACAAGAGGCAAAAAATGAGTTAGAGAATTGATAACTGGAGAGAAAACAAAATTAACAGGCGCAAGATAGAGGGAAGAGGAGAAAGAATAAAAAGAAAGGGAGAAAAATATTGAACGTCGTAAAAATGAAATATAAAAAAACAAACAAGAGAGAAATAGAATAAAAGATGAAAGGAGAAGAACGAGGAGAGGCAGAAAAAGTGAAGAAAAAAACACAGAGATAGAGAGAAAGAAGGAAAAAATAGAGAAGGAAAAATCAGAGAAAAGAAAAACAATAACTGAGGAAAAGAACAAAAATGAGAAAAAAAGAGAGAAAGAAAGATAGAAAAACAGATTTATATGGGATTTTTTTTTTGGGGGGGGGGAGGAAAGGGAAGGGAAGGTTCCAAGTTTCATTGAATTGTTCCTAATGTGAGTAAGCCAATCCCACATATTTAATGGCGTTTGTAACAATTTGTCTCAGATCAAGCACCTGGAGAGTTTAATTTTGTTAATCTTTTGTTTTCTTTCATTTTTTCTTTCGCCCTTCTTACTGCTTTCTTCGTATTTTCTTTTTCTCTCTCTGATATCTACCTATGTTGCTCTTCCTGTCTACCTGTGCATCTCTCTCTCTCTCTCTCTCTCTCTCTCACTCAAGACCGGTTCTCATTATAACCACTGAGAATATTACCAGAAAGTGTTTGAATGTTCACTGTTTTTCTTCGTTTTTTTTTTTTTACTGACAGCTTTTAACGTTAACCGAGTGACCCAGTAACGCTAACACACACGCACACACACAAAACACACACACACAGACACACACACACACACACAGTGCTCACGTTCATGACATTGACCCATTCTAAACTGCTCACACACGAAAGTTCAATATATGTCCTGTACTTTACATTCCAACGCTTCAATGGTTTTGTAAGTTATGGTCTACGCTGCAGTATAAAATATTAATTATGTACTTGCATGGGTGGAGAGAGAGAGAGAGAGAGAGAGAGAGAGTATATGACCCAAATATACGGAAAAGACTCCATAAAAAAATATAGATATTATATATACATTTTAGGAAACCATTAACTGAAGCAAAAAAAATAATTGACAAGACGTTTAACATTCACGATTTACTAGTAAGAAATATGTGTTGAAAATTACAGATTATACAGACATAAATAACTGTATGAACTGGGGATAAGTTTGAGAATGTTTTGTGAGGAAGAAAAGTACAAATTGGGGAAAAAACAGCTTTGATATGAATAAATTACTGGATAAACGTAAATGGGAAAAAACGCGTCTTTAACTAGGAAAAAATGAAAGAATGGAAGGAAATTAATGTAAATATAACGTGAATAACCAAGAATGAAGAGTAGAAGGATATTATTAGATGTAAAATATGTATAACCAGGAAAGAAAAAAATAAAGAAAAAATAATAAAAAATAGTGAGTAACCGACGGAGAAAAAATTAATGAATAAAATTGAAGACAAAATATATATAAAAATAATAAAAAATAGCATATAAAATAAAATAAAATAAATACGAATATATATCAGAATAAACTGAAACAAACTGATGTGAAAAATAGATATCACGAGGAATTATTTTTAAATAAACCCGAGAAAAAAAAAGTTGTTCCATGAAACCTTTGAGAAAAATTAATTGATTTCCATAACTGCTAATGGTACTATGTGAGTTCAGAACGTCATAGCTACACAAGTTAAAATTCAGAACTGATATTCACATATAATTTAGATTTTTTTTTAGGTTACACTCAGTCATTTCTCCTAAAATAACTATGCTGAGAGAGAGAGAGAAAAAAAAGCTGAGTGTGTGTGTGTGGTGGGATGACGGATTGAACTAGCGACCCTCAGGTCAAGAGACAAGAGCCGTACCCACTCGACACCACACCTCAACTAACTAATCAATCTACACCTATCGTAGCCTATCTAACCTAACCTAACAGAAAATCTTACTTTACCAGAGAGTGGGACGGACACAAGTTGACATCACGGTCGTGTATGAACCAATCAGCGACCAGCTTTACCCACATACGAGTGGATCTTGTACGCAACAAGCCCGACTCAGGTTATAAAGCCAATAAAGAGTAACACTCAATTAGCACAGCTCCCTTCAGATGCCATTAAACCTCGACCTCATAGCTGCAGGAGGACCTATCGAACCAATGAAGTTTTTCGCTGTTGATCACTGTTTATCTTCCTCCCCTTCTCCCTCTGCTTGACTAAAGGAGTCACTCACCTACTTCCATGGCCAGTTGGTCACTCACACGTGTAGATAGTCCAGTCAGTGCGGTTTGTGAGGTACGCGGTCACTCGTACGAGCCCTTGATCATGTTGGTATTGTCTACGGTCACTCACTCAGTCATTTATACTTTCCTTCTCGTTATTTATGTCCCTCCTCCTCTTCCTCCTCCTCCTCTTCTTCCTCTTCTTCGTCCTCCTCCTCCTCTTCTTCATCTTCCTCCTCCTCAAACATGAGTTATGTGAGGATGTAAAGTCCTGGACACACACACACACACACACACACACACACACACACACACACACACGCACACACGCACGCCACATTTTCTCTAAAGTAATTATCATGATAAGTGTCAGGAAATAAGAAAAAATGTAAAAGAATAACAGATAAGAGAGTCACTAAAGATAACTCAGGTAAACAAGTGGAAGAAGAAGAATAGTTTAAATCGTTTATAATAATAATATTATTATTATTATTATTATTAAGAACGGTGACTAACCCCTTGAGGATGATGACTTAACCCCTTCAGAACGATGAATTAATCTAGCACTTACTGGGTTAAGATAACATATTCATAGGATTAACACAGTCATCGCCCATGGATTAAGTTATCATACTCAATGGATTAAAATTATCCTTACTCATTGGACTATTCCACTGTACTCAGGGGTTGGCATCGTACTAAAGGGGTTTAGATACCTTATTTATCAGGCTATTTGAGTACAATGAAATAGTACTCTTGAGCTTAAGATACCGTACTCACTGGGATCGTCTACTGCACTCAGAGGTCGACTCTATCATGCTGTCACTGGATCTTGCCATACTGTCATGCCCGTTCATCTCAGTTATTCACGGTTAGTCTTTGGCCATCTATCCTACCGACCTGTCCAGACCCTCTCACCACACACTCCTTCACTTCACCCACCACTCCCATCCTAATCTCATATATCCTTCAAACCTCCTTCCTTCCTTCCTTAATCTATCCCCTGTTAAGGCTACTACGTGGATTAACAGGGTCCATCCTTAGCTTGTTCCGCCTCGCTTCCTGGACGTCTTCCCTGTACTAGTCTTGTTTCAGTGTATTTTGACCCAAGTTTGTTTTTAGTTTTCCCTCAGCAGCTAACCATCTTACGAGTGTTTATTTTTTTTACCTTACCACCTACAGGAACGATAAAATACCTGTTTTTAATCCGTCTGTATGTTTGTATATCCCCACGGACACTACAGGAAAAATCATGCGTACATTTTGGCACCAGTATCGCCGTTAAGAGAGCCAACACCCAGTTGAATATGTAAGTCACTAAACTACATAATTTCTCTATATGTTCTTTCAGGTTCTCTAGCAAAAACTACTCATTAACATATCTTCATCTACATACATACCTATTCCCCTTAACTTTCACAAGACCATTAAAACACTTCAATATTTTTCTTTGTCAATAATCCAATTGTTATTTACAATCTTTCATGATAAAAAATACTGGAAACTAATTCATATATGGTAGAATTTAATCTGTTTTTTATGTTATTTAAAACAATCTTATTCCCCGTCTGCTCTGTCTTCCCCAGTTTACTATGGCCATACTCAGTCAATGAACAACAAAATAGCAAAATGTTCCCCCACCATAAAAAAAAGAGTTTTTCTCAACGAATATTGCAAGTGGTTAACAGCTGTGGTAGGGGGCGGGTGGGGGAGGGGGGAAGAGTGGTTGGTGGGAGAGGTGGGTGGTGGTGGGGGTGTATTAGTAGTTGGAGGAATACAAATTTTAGAAACAAGAGAGAGGGAGGGAAGTATGAAAGGAAGCAAGGGTCGTAGGCAACATGAGAGGGGGAATAGAGATGTAGGAGGCATAGGAAAAAGAAAACGGAGTTACTTGTTAAGGGAAAATTATGTTATTACCGACCGAAGACTTAGACTGAAATGGAAAATATTACGATTTTCATCTTAATCTGATAATTTTCTTTGTTTATTCTTGTGTCTTTACTTAATACATCTATAAAAATACTGTAGAGTTTAAGTGAGTGTTTTTCTGTCACACACACACACACACACACACACACACTCTACCACTACCCTCTGCCTCACACACGGGCACAATTTATATTCAAATGAGACCGGTAAAACGAAGAGAGCTGAGGGCGTATGACTGGCTTATGAATCAGTTGTCAGCGAGGGATGGGGAAGCACGATACCTCCTCCTCTCCCACCCTTTCCATCCTGCCTCCTGTGGGTACATGATCCATCAGGTTTAAACGCGTGTGTCGGCAGGTAACAGACAATCACAGCTCCATGACATTAAAAGAGATGATGCTGACTTTATGTATACAGTTCAAGACATTATATACTACCACGAGACTTGAAAACATGCAATAGCGTTACTCCTTCTTAATTCTGTAGCGATTATATGTACGACTCTCTCTCTCTCTCTCTCTCTCTCTCTCTCTCTAGGATTACTGTCGACTAGAACTTATTTTGTTATCTTTATGAAACTCGTAAATAAAATATAGTTTATTTAGAATGACAAAATGGACTGGCTTATTATTTTTATTATTATCTAAACAAAACTTACAGAAAATAATAATAAGAAAATAATGAAACTTTTCCTTCATCTAGTTAATTTATCTTACAATTACCTGGGTGCTTAAGCGGGTAATTCTGAGCAGTAATAAAAGGCGTAACGAGACCTTCATGTTCACTAATTACCGAGAACATCACTTATTTTTACGAAGACTCTAATTGTCTCGCTGTCTCTCAAGACTTCGTTACCACTTACCTTATTGGGGTCATAAATCTTCGTTTTTTTTATGGCTAACTATAAATATTGAGTAATGTATAAATGTCTATGTCTTACACCTGTCTCTCTTTGTGTGTCTCTGTATGTGTGTCTGTGTCTGTCTGTCTGTCTTTTTGTCTGTCTGTCTGTCTGTCTGTCTGTCTGTCTCTCTTTCTCATATCGTTAATCCCTTTATATCCCTGGATTAGCTTAATCTCTCTCAGCTTCTCGTTAACAGTAAAAACTCGAGTCATAACCTAAATGTTTATCCTGACTCCGTTAACTGTTTTGTAATCGAGGGAAACAGAGACTCCCTTCTAGGTAATCATTTCAACAGCAACACAACGGTAACACAAGTGAAGGTAGTTATTGAGTCTTAGGTAGGTTAAGGACCGTACATATCATGGAGGATTCCTGGCGCGTTGGGAAGCTCCTGTCCACCAATTCCAGGATTATCTCGCCATTTCCTGGATTATATCGCCAATTCCAGGATTATCTCGCCAATCGCCTGGAATCCAGACCCTTTTAACAGTGAACACGTTGTAATATGATGATATAATGTGAAAAGGAGAGAGAGAGAGAGAGAGAGAGAGAGAGAGAAGACATGAATAGACAGCAGAAAGATACAGAAAAAAATAGATAAAATAAGACAGATAGAAAGACACAGACAGACATATACCACATCACAGTCACCACCACCCTCCCTCCACCCACCCCTCCCCCACCCCACCCCACACCCCTCCCCTCCACCCACCCCACCTCCCTCCACCACCCACCCCTCCCCTCCCACCACCCACACCCCCTCCCTCCACCACACCTCCCCTCCACCACCCACACTCCCTCCCCCACCCCTCCCTCCCCACCCCACCCCCTCCCCTCCCCCACCCCACCCCCTCCCCTCCCACCACCCCTCCCCTCCCACCACCCCACCCCCTCCCCCCTCCCCACCCACCCCCTACCCCAACTCTGCCTGAAGGGGCACCCACTAATCAAATCTCAGCCTCTGATTATTTTTCATATTCCCCTGAGATCAAATTTCCCCAACGCCTAATAACAACGAAGGAGGGAGGGAGAGTGGTGTTCTTGTTGTTCTTCGTGTTGTTCTTCGTGTTCTTGTTCTTCGTGTTCTTGTTCTTCGTGTTCTTGGTGTTCTTCTCATCCACTAATACCATCTCAACCTGTCTATAGTTGTTTATTTCAAGGAAGAATAAAATAATTTCTCTGGACTAAAATGTTATGGAAAAGTTGACCCTGAAGAGTCACAGAAATGAATAGGTCAAAGGTTGTTTAGCTAGATATTTTTTCATCGTATTTTTTTTTCTAAAATTTTGTGTTTTGATTCAATTTATATTTTTGTTATCAGTATTTTCGTAATTATTTTATTTTTTATCGTTATCTTTCTTCGTTCTTTGTTTCGATTTTTCCTTTTAATTATTTGTTTATTTTCCTCTCTCTCTCTCTCTCTCTCTCTCTCTCTCTCTCTCTCTCTCTCTCTCTCTCTCTCGCTCTCTCTCTCTCTCAAGTACCAAAATATTTCTATAATCTGTCTATTCCTCATTTCTCTCTTTTCCTACAAATTTGTTAGGAAGTTGTTACAGTCAATTGATTTATTTAATTCTCTCACTCACTCTTTCTCTCTCTCACTCACTCTCTTTCTCTGACTCACTCTCTCTCACTCACTCTCTTTCTCTGACTCACTCTCTCTATGAATACTTGACTAAGCAGGACTCAATGTACCAGAACTTCACGAAAGTATACTATAGAAAGTTGACCAGAACATCACAACTACAGGTGAACTCAATGTACACTTTCAAGTACTCATTCGTTCGTGTAAACTAAGAACAATAAAAACCCAACCTTAGTACAGTAATTATCACCCACGAGGTGTACATTAACACACAAATTACACTTCATTGTACTTTACTATGTACTAATTGAACCTTACTAGTCTCTATTACCTCTTATAATTATTCACCGACTCAATTACCTTCACTAGATTAACTATATGACTCATTATTGCGTAGTTGGATCAGTCATAGTTACGAGTTATTGTTACGTTCAAGTCACTATTGGGTGTTGAGTCACTGTCTTTATTCAGGTTTGTTTGTTTTTGTTGAGGATGAGTAATATTTTATAGATATTTACTCATGATTCACGATCTTTTGCAGTGAGGATGAGTAATATTCACCCATCACAACACAGTATAGTGAGGAAGAGAATATCCTTTGAGACGAGAAATACTCATTATTGGATCAGCTTATCTTACTCACTGTTGAATATTAAATAATAATAAATTAATTGTTATTTAGGAAGACAGATTATGATAAACCAGAGGAATATACCCGTATAATGGAGGTATATCTATCAAGTTAAACCTGAGGAATATACCCGTATGATGGAGGTATATCTAGCAAGGTAAACCAGGGGAATATATACCATTATGAAGGTAAACTTAAGGTAAACCAGTGGGACGATGACTGTACACTACAATGGACCTAAATTATAGCAAGGTAAACCTGTACGCGAGCAGCAGTATATTCCCGGAAACTACTAATGCAAAGTGTGTGTAAAAGTGTGTGTGTGTGTGTGTGTGTGTGTGTGTGTGTGTGTGTGTGTTACCTGCACTTTCATCTTCTTTAATACCACGATTAT
>NW_024751151.1:0-19927 GCF_018991925.1 Homarus americanus
AACGTTTTACCAAATGCGGCTTCGAAACAAGGAGGATCCATAAATATTTCATTAGCCCAATAAAGCAAGCAGACTTTTACATATAATCAACACCTCACCCCACCAGGATTTGAACCCACGATCTTGTAATTGTGACCGGGGAATGCTACCTCTGGGCCACCAGGACAATAACAGCAGTCCTAGACTCTGGTATATTTCACAGAAAGCCTGTTCAACGAGCTTATGGCGCCGTGAACCTCTAATGGCGACCCCCCGTGCCGCTTAGGTGATCAGAGCAACGTTTTACCAAATGTGGCTTCGAAACCCGAGGATCCATATATATTTCATTAGACCATTAAAGCACGCGGACTTCAACATATAATCAACACCTCACCCCACCAGGATTTGAACTCACGATCTTATAATTGTCACCGGGGAACGCTACCTCAAGCCACCAGGACAATAAAAGCAGTCCTAGACTCTGCTATATTTCACACAAAGCCCACAAGCTATGCTGTGAACCTCTAATGGGGAAACACCCGCGCTACTTGCAGTGATCAACGTTTTACCAAATCCGGCTTCGAAACACAAAGATCCATATATATTTCATTAGCCCAATAAAGCACGCGGACTTCTACATATAATCAACACCTCACCCTACCAGGATTTAAACCCACAATCTTATAATTGTGACCGGGGAACGCTACCTCTGGGCCACCAGGAAAATAAAAGCAGTCCTAGACTTTGCTATATTTCACACAAAGCCTGTTCAACGAGCTTATGGCGCCGTGAACCTCTAATGGGGACCCCCTGCCGCTTTTAGGTGATCAGAGCAACGTTTTACCAAATGTGGCTTCTGAAACCGGTGATCCATATATATTTCATTAGACCACAAAAGCACGGACTTCCAACACATAATCAACACCTCACCCCACCAGGATTTGAACCAACGATCTTATAATTGTGACCGGGGAACGCTACCTCTGGGCCACCAGGACAATAAAAGCAGTCCTAGACTCTGCTATATTTCACACACAGCCTGTTCAACGAGCTTATGGCACCGTGAACCTCTAATGGGGACCACTTGTGCCGCTTAGGTGATCAGAGCAACGTTTTACCAAATGCGGCGTCGAAACAAGGAGGATCCAAAAATATTTCATTAGCCCAATAAAGCAAGCAGACTTTTACATATAATCAACACCTCACCCCACCAGGATTTGAACCCACGATCTTATAATTGTGACCGGGGAACGCTACCTCTGGGCCACCAGGACAATAAAAGCAGTCCTAGACTCTACTATATTTCACACAAAGCCTGTTCAACGAGCTTATGGCACCGTGAACCTCTGCACGGGGACCCCGCGCCGCTTTTAGGTGATCAGGAGCAACGTTTACCAAATGTGGCTTCGAAACCCGAGGATCCATATATATTTTATTAGACCACAAAGCACGCGGGACTTCAAATATATAATCAACACTCATCCAACTGTGATTTGAACCACGATCTTATAATTGTGACCAACGCTACCTCTGGGCCACCAGACAATAAAAAGTAAAGTCCTAGACTCTGCTAGGCTTCACAAAGCCTGTTCAACGGGCTTATGGCACCGTGAACTCTAATGGCGACTCACCAAGTGTCGCTTAGTGATCATGAACAGTAATTAAATGCGGCTTCGAAACAAGGAGGATCCATAAATATTTCATTAGCCCAATAGAGCAAGCAGACTTTTACATATAATCAACACCTCACCCCACCAGGATTTGAACCCACGATCTTATAATTGTGACCGGGGAACGCTACCTCTGGGCCACCAGGACAATAAAAGCAGTCATAGACTCTGCTATTTTTCACACAAAGCCTGTTCAACGAGCTTATGGCACCGTGAACCTCTAATGGGGACCACCCGTGCCGCTTAGGTGATCAGAGGAACGTTTTACCAAATGCGGCTTCGAAACAAGGAGGATCCATAAATATTTCATTAGCCCAATAAAGCAAGCAGACTTTTACATATAATCAACACCTCACCCCACCAGGATTTGAACCCACGACCTTATAATTGTGACCGGGGAATGCTACCTCTGGGCCACCAGGACAATAAAAGCAGTCCTAGTCTCTGGTATATTTCACACAAAGCCTGTTCAACGAGCTTATGGCGCCGTGAACCTCTAATGGCGACCCCCCGTGCCGCTTAGGTGATCAGAGCAACGTTTTACCAAATGTGGCTTCGAAACCCGATGATCCATATATATTTCATTAGACCATTAAAGCACGCGGACTTCAACATATAATCAACACCTCACCCCACCAGGATTTGAACCCACGATCTTATAATTGTCACCGGGGAACGCTACCTCTGGGCCACCAGGACAATAAAAGCAGTCCTAGACTCTGGTATATTTCACACAAAGCCTGTTCAACGAGCTTATGGCGCCGTGAACCTCTAATGGCGACCCCCCGTGCCGCTTAGGTGATCAGAGCAACGTTTTACCAAATGTGGCTTCGAAACCCAATGATCCATATATATTTCATTAGACCATTAAAGCAAGCAGACTTTTACATATAATCAACACCTCACCCCACCAGGATTTGAACCCACGATCTTATAATTGTGACCGGGGAATGCTACCTCTGGGCCACCAGGACAATAACAGCAGTCCTAGACTTTGGTATATTTCACACAAAGCCTGTTCAACGAGCTTATGGCGCCGTGAACCTCTAATGGCGACCCCCCGTGCCGCTTAGGTGATCAGAGCAACGTTTTACCAAATGTGGCTACGAAACCCGAGGATCCATATATATTTCATTAGACCATTAAAGCACGCGGACTTCAACATATAATCAACACCTCACCCCACCAGGATTTGAACCCACGATCTTATAATTGTGACCGGGGAACGCTACTTCTGGGCCACCAGGACAATAAAAGTAGTCCTAGACTCTGCTATATTTCACACAAAGCCTGTTCAACGGGCTTATGGCACCGTGAACCTCTAATGGGGACCACCCGTGCCGCTTAGGTGATCAGAGCAACGTTTTACCAAATGCGGCTTCGAAACACGCGGATCCATATATATTTCATTAGCCCAATAAAGCACGCGGACTTCTACATATAGTCAACACCTCACCCCACCAGGATTTGAACCCACGACCGGGGAATGCTACCTACTGGACCACCAGGATACAAAAGCAGTCCTAGACTCTGTTATATTTCACACAAAGCCTGTTCAACGAGCTTATGGCGCCGTGAACCTCAAATGGGGACCACGAGTGCCGCTTAGGTGATCAGACCAACATTTTACCAAATGCGGCTTCGAAAAAAGAAGGATCCATATATATTTCATTAGCCCAATAAACCACGCGGACTTCTACATTTAATCAACACCTCACCCCACCAGGATTTGAACACACGATCTTAAAATTGTGACCGGGGAACGCTACCTCTGGGCCACCAGGACAATAAAAGCAATCCTAGACTCTGCTATATTTCACATAAAGCCTGTTCAACGAGCTTATGGAGCCGTGAACCTCTAATGGGGACACCCCGTGCCGCTTAGGTGATCAGAGCAACATTTTACCAAATGTGGCTTCGAAACCCGAGGATCCATATATATTTCATTAGACCATTAAAGCATGCGGACTTCTACATATAATCAACACCTCACCCCACCAGGATTTGAGCCCACAATCTTATAATTGTGACCGGGGGACGCTACCTCTGGGCCACCAGGACAATAAAAGCAGTACTAGACTCTGCTATATTTCACACAAAGCCTGTTCAACGAGTTTATGGCGCCGTGAACCTCTAATGGGGACCACCCGTGCCGCTTAGGTGATCAGACCAACATTTTACCAAATGCGGCTTCGAAACAAGAAGGATCCATATATATTTAATTAGACCAATAAAGCACGCGGACTTCTACATTTAATCAACACCTCACCCCACCAGGATTTGAACCCACGATCTTATAATTGTGACCGGTGAACGCTACCTCTGGGCCACCAGGACAATAAAAGCAGTCCTAGACTCTGCTATATTTCACACAAAGCCTGTTCAACGAGCTTATGGCGCAGTGAACCTCTAATGGGGACCACCCATGCCGCTTAGGTGATCAGAGCAACGTTTTACCAAATGTGGCTTCGCAACCCGAGGATCCATATATATTTCATTTGACCATTAAATCACGCGGACTTCTACATATAATCAACACCTCACCCCACCAGGATTTGAACCCACGATCTTATAATTGTGACCGGGGAACGCTACCTCTGGGCCACGCAGGACAATAAAAGCAGTCCTAGACTCTGCTATATTTCACACAAAGCCTGTTCAACGGGCTTATGGCACCGTGAACCTCTAATGGGGACCACCCGTGCCGCTTAGGTGATCAGAGCAACGTTTTACCAAATGCGGCTTCGAAATACGAGGATTCAAATATATTTCATTAGCCCAATAAAGCAAGCAGACTTCTACATATAATCAACACCTCACCCCACCAGGATTTGAAACCCCGATCTTATAATTGTGACCGGGGAATGCTACCTCTGGGCCACCAGGACAATAAAAGCAGTCCTAGACTCTGTTATATTTCACACAAAGCGTGTTCAACGAGCTTATGGCGCCGTGAACCACTATAGGGGACCAACCGTGCCGCTTAGGTGATCAGAGCAACGTTTTACCAAATGCGGCTTCGAAATACGAGGATTCAAATATATTTCATTAGCCCAATAAAGCACTCGGACTTCTACATATAATCAACACCTCACCCCACCAGGATTCAAACCCACGGTCTTATAATTGTGACCGGGGTACGCTACCTCTGGGCCACCAGGACAATAAAAGCAGTCCTAGACTCTGCTAAATTTCACACAAAGCCTGTTCAACGATTTTGTGGCGCCGAGAACCTCTAATGGGGACCACCCGTGCCGCTTAGGTGATCAGACGAACATTTTACCAAATGCGGCTTCGAAACAAGAAGGATCCATATATATTTCATTAGACCATTAAAGCACGCGGACTTCTACATATAATCAACACCTCACCCTACCAGAGATTTGAACCCACGATCTTATACTCCAGACTGGGGAACGCTTACCTCTGGGCCACCAGAACTAGTCCTAGACTCGCTTATATATTTCACACAAAGCCTGTTCAACGAGCTTATGGCACCGTGAACCTCTACAATTTCACCCGTGTCGCTTTAGGTGATCACAACGTTTTACCAAATGCGGCTTCAAACAAGGAGGATCCATAAAGAGTTTGACAGCCCAATAAAGCAAGCAGACTTACATATAATCAACACTCCTCACCCCACTCAGGATTTGAACCCACGATCTTTTATAATTGTGACCGGGGAATGCTCCTGGGCCACCAGGATACAAAGCAGTCCTAGACTCTGCTATATTTCACACAAAGCCTGTTCAACGAGCTTATGGCGCCGTGAACCACTATAGGGGACTACCCGTGTCGCTTAGGTGATCAGAGCAACGTTTACCCAAATGCGGCTTCAAACCCCGAGGATCCATATATATTTCATTAGCCCAATAACGCACGCAGACTTCTACATATAATCAACGGCTCACCCCACCAGGATTTAAACCCACGATCTTATAATTGTGACCGGGGAACGCTACCTCTGGGCAACCAGGACAATAAAAGTAGTCCTAGACTCTGCTATATTTCACACAAAGCCTGTTCAACGAGCTTATGGCCCCGTGAACCTCAAATGTAAATTACTGAAAAGTCGCTAAGATTCAGACCAACATTTTTACCAGCTATGGTCAAAAAGAAGGATCCAGAGATTTATTAGCCTGGCAAACCACGCCGACTTCTAAGACGAGAATCAAAACCTCACCCCACCTGGATTTGAACCCACGATCTTATAATTGTGACCGGGGAATGCTACCTCTGGGCCACCAAGACAATAAAAGTAGTCCTAGACTCTGCTATATTTCACACAAAGCCTGTTCAACGAGCTTATGGCGCCGTGAACCTCTAATGGGGACCACCCATGCCGCTTAGGTGATCAGAGAAACATTTTACCAAATGCGGCTTCGAAACAAGAAGGATCCATATATATTTCATTAGCCCAATAAAGCATGCGGACTTCTACATTTAATCAAAACCTCACCCCACCTGGATTTGAACCCACGATCTTATAATTGTGACCGGGGAATGCTACCTCTGGGCCACCAAGACAATAAAAGTAGTCCTAGACTCTGCTATATTTCACACAAAGCCTGTTCAACGAGCTTATGGCGCCGTGAACCTCTAATGGGGACCACCAGGCTTAGGGTGATTGGGAGAGCACCGTTTACCAAATGCGTTTGAAGATGAGGATTCAAATATATTCTATTAGCCCAATAAAGCAAGCAGATTTCTTTATATAATCAACACCTCACCCCTACCAGGATTTGAAACTCGATCTTATAATTGTGACCGGGAATGCTACCAGCTACCAGGGACAAGAAAAAGAACCGTAGACTTGGTTATATTTCACACAAAGCGTTCAACGAGCTTATGGCGTCATGGAACTACTATAGGGGACCTCAACCGCTCGCTAGTGACTAGAGCAACGTTTTACCAAATGCGGCTTCGAAATACGAGGATTCAAATATATTTCATTAGCCCAATAAAGCAAGCAGACTTCTACATATAATCAACACCTCACCCCACCAGGATTTGAAACCCCGATCTTATAATTGTGACCGGGGAATGCTACCTCTGGGCCACCAGGACAATAAAAGTAGTCCTAGACTCTGTTATATTTCACACAAAGCTTGTTCAACGAGCTTATGGCGCCGTGAACCTCTAATGGGGACCACCCGTCCCGCTTAAGGTGATCAGAGCAACGCTTAACCCAATGCGGCTTCGAAACACGAGGATCCATATATATTTCATTAGCCCAATAAAGCACGCGGACTTCTACATATAACCAACACCTCACCCCACCAGGATTTGAACCCACGATCTTATAATTGTGACCGGGGAACGCTACCTCTGGGCCACTAGGACAATAAAAGCAGTCCTAGACTTCTGCTAAATTTCTACACAAAGCCTGTTCAACGAAGTTTGTATACGAACTCTCTAATGGGGGACCATCCGCGGCGCTTAGGGTGATCAGACTTAACCTTTACCAAATGCGGCTTCGAAACAAGAAGGATCCATATATATTTCATTAGACCATTAAAGCACGCGACTTCTACATATAATCAACACCTCACCCCACCAGGATTTGAACCCACGATCTTATAATTGTGACCGGGGGACGCTACTTCTGGGCCACCAGGACAATAAAAGCAGTCCTAGACTCTGCTATATTTCACACAAAAAGCCTGTTCAACGAGCTTATGGCGCCGTGAACCTCTACTGGGGACCACCCGTGCCGCTTAGGTGATCAGAGCAACGTTTTACCAAATGCAGCTTCGAAACACGAGGATCCATATATATTTCATTAGCCCAACAAAGCACGCGGACTTTACATATAATCAACACTACCTACCAGGATTTGAACCCACGATCTTATAATTGTGACCATAATTTCAGTCATAATTTGGTACAATAAAAGCAGTCCTAGACTCTGGTATATTTCACACAAAGCGTGTTCAACGAGCTTATGGCGCCGTGAACCTCTAATGGGGACCCCCGTGCCGCTTAGGTGATCAGAGCAACGTTTTACCAAATGTGGCTTCGAAATCCGAGGATCCATATATATTTCATTAGACCATTAAAGCACGCGGACTTCAACATATAATCAACACCTCACCCAACCAGGATTTGAACCCACGATCTTATAATTGTGACCGGGGAACGCTACCTCTGGGCCACCAGGACAATAAAAGTAGTCCTAGACTCTGCTATATTTCACACAAAGCCTGTTCAACGGGCTTATGGCACCGTGAACCTCTAATGGGGACCACCCGTGCCACTTAGGTGATCAGAGCAACGTTTTACCTAATGCGGCTTCGAAATACGAGGATTCAAATATATTTCATTAGCCCAATAAAGCACTCGGACTTCTACATATAATCAACACCTCACCCCACCAGGATTCAAACCCACGGTCTTATAATTGTGACCGGGGTATGCTACCTCTGGGCCACCAGGACAATAAAAGCAGTACTAGACTCTGCTATATTTCACACAAAGCCTGTTCAACGAGTTTATGGCGCCGTGAACCTCTAATGGGGACCACCCGTGCCGCTTAGGTGATCAGACGAACATTTTACCAAATGCGGCTTCGAAACAAGAAGGATCCATATATATTTCATTAGACCAATAAAGCACGCGGACTTCTACATTTAATCAACACCTCACCCCACCAGGATTTGAACCCACGATCTTATAATTGTGACCGGGGAACGCTACCTCTGGGCCACCAGGACAATAAAAGCAGTCCTAGACTCTGGTATATTTCACACAAAGCCTGTTCAATGAGCTTATGGCGCCGTGAACCTCTAATGGGGACCCCCGTGCCGCTTAGGTGATCAGAGGAACGTTTTACCAAATGCGGCTTCGAAACAAGGAGGATCCATAAATATTTCATTAGCTCAATAAAGCAAGCAGACTTTTACATATAATCAACACCTCACCCCACCAGGATTTGAACCCACGATCTTATAATTGTGACCGGGGAACGCTACCTCTGGGCCACCAGGACAATAAAAGCAGTCCTAGACTCTGGTATATTTCACACAAAGCGTGTTCAACGAGCTTATGGCGCCGTGAACCTCTAATGGGGACCCCCGTGCCGCTTAGGTGATCAGAGCAACGTTTTACCAAATGTGGCTTCGAAACCCGAGGATCCATATATATTTCATTAGCCCAATAAAGCACGCGGACTTCTACATATAGTCAACACCTCACCCCACCAGGATTTGAACCCACGATCTTATAATTGTGACCGGGGAATGCTACCTCTGGGCTACCAGGACAATAAAAGCAGTCCTAGACTCTGCTATATTTCACACAAAGCCTGTTCAACGAGCTTATGGCGCCGTGAACCTCAAATGGGGACCACGAGTGCCGCTTAGGTGATCAGACCAACATTTTACCAAATGCGGCTTCGAAACAAGAAGGATCCATATATATTTCATTAGCCCAATAAACCAAGCGGACTTCTACATTTAATCAACACCTCACCCCACCAGGATTTGAACACACGATCTTAAAATTGTGACCGGGGAACGCTACCTCTGGGCCACCAGGACAATAAAAGCAATTCTAGACTCTGCTATATTTCACACAAAGCCTGTTCAACGAGCTTATGGAGCCGTGAACCTCTAATGGGGACACCCCGTGCCGCTTAGGTGATCAGAGCAACATTTTACCAAATGTGGCTTCGAAACCCGAGGATCCATATATATTTCATTAGACCATTAAAGCACGCGGACTTCTACATATAATCAACACCTCACCCCACCAGGATTTGAACCCACGATCTTATAATTGTGACCGGGGAACGCTACCTCTGGGCCACCAGGACAATAAAAGTAGTCCTAGACTCTGCTATATTTCACACAAAGCCTGTTCAACGGGCTTATGACACCGTGAACCTCTAATGGGGACCACCCGTGCCGCTTAGGTGATCAGAGCACCGTTTTACCAAATGCGGCTTCGAAATACGAGGATTCAAATATATTTCATTAGCCCAATAAAGCAAGCAGACTTTTACATATAATCAACACCTCACCCCACCAGGATTTGAACCCACGATCTTATAATTGTGACCGGGGAACGCTACCTCTGGGCCACCAGGACAATAAAAGCAGTCCTAGACTCTGTTATATTTCACACAAAGCGTGTTCAACGAGCTTATGGCGCCGTGAACCACTATAGGGGACCAACCGTGCCGCTTAGGTGATCAGAGCAACGTTTTACCAAATGCGGCTTCGAAATACGAGGATTCAAATATATTTCATTAGCCCAATAAAGCACTCGGACTTCTACATATAATCAACACCTCACCCCACCAGGATTCAAACCCACAGTCTTATAATTGTGACCGGGGTATGCTACTTCTGGGCCACCAGGACAATAAAATCAGTCCTAGACTCTGCTATATTTCACACAAAGCCTGTTCAACGAGTTTATGGCGCCGTGAACCACTATAGGGGACCAACCGTGCCGCTTAGGTGATCAGAGCAACGTTTTACCAAATGCGGCTTCGAAATACGAGGATTCAAATATATTTCATTAGCCCAATAAAGCACTCGGACTTCTACATATAATCAACACCTCACCCCACCAGGATTCAAACCCACAGTCTTATAATTGTGACCGGGGTATGCTACTTCTGGGCCACCAGGACAATAAAATTAGTCCTAGACTCTGCTATATTTCACACAAAGCCTGTTCAACGAGTTTATGGCGCCGTGAACCTCTAATGGGGACCACCCGTGCCGCTTAGGTGATCAGACGAACATTTTACCAAATGCGGCTTCGAAACAAGAAGGATCCATATATATTTCATTAGACCATTAATGGACGCGGACTTTTACATATAATCAACACCTCACCCCACCAGGATTTGAACCCACAATCTTATAATTGTGACCGGGGGACGCTACCTCTGGGCCACCAGGACAATAAATCAGTCCTAGATCAGTATTTCACACAAAGCCTGTTCCACTGTTTATATTCAGAACCTCTAATGGGGACCACCAAAAGCAGCGAGGGTGGACTAGGAGCAACGTTTTTACCTAAATGTTTCAAAACAAGGAGGATCCATATATATTCATTAGCCTAATAAAGCAAGCAGATTCTACATATAATCAACACCTCATCCCACCAGGATTTGAACCCACGATCATATAATTGTGACCGAGGGATGCTACCTCTGGGCCACCAGGAACAATAAAAGCAGTCCTAGACTCTGCTATATTTCACACAAAGTTTGTTCAACGAGCTTAAGGCGCCGTAAACCTCTAATGAGGACCACCCGTGCCGCTTAGGTGATCAGAGCAACGTTTTACCAAATCCGGCTTCGAAACACGAGGATCCATATTTCACAGACCATTGTTAACGCGGATCAACATATAATCAACACCTCACCCAACCAAGGATTTGAACCCACGATCTATAATTGTGACCGGGGAACGCTACCTCTGGGCCACCAGACAAAAGGGTCCCAGACTCCCATATATTTCACACACAAAGCCTGTTCAACGGGCTTATGGCACCGTGAACCCTAATGGGGGACAATTCGTGCCGCTTTAGTGATCAGAGAGCACTGCTTACTCAAATGCGCTTCGAAATACGAGGATTCAAATATATTTCATTAGCCCAATAAAGCAAGCAGACTTCTACATATAATCAACACCTCACCCCACCAGGATTTGAAACCCCGATCTTATAATTGTGACCGGGGAACGCTACCTCTGGGCCACCAGGACAATAAAAGCAGTCCTAGACTCTGTTATATTTCACACAAAGCGTGTTCAACGAGCTTATGGCGCCGTGAACCACTATAGGGGACCAACCGTGCCGCTTAGGTGATCAGAGCAACGTTTTACCAAATGCGGCTTCGAAATACGAGGATTCAAATATATTTCATTAGCCCAATAAAGCAAGCAGACTTCTACATATAATCAACACCTCACCCCACCAGGATTTAAAACCCCGATCTTATAATTGTGACCGGGGAATGCTACCACTGGGCCACCAGGACAATAAAAGCAGTCCTAGACTCTGTTATATTTCACACACAGCGTGTTCAACGAGCTTATGGCGCCGTGAACCACTATAGGGGACCAACCGTGTCGCTTAGGTGATGAGAGCAACGTTTTACCAAATGCGGCTTCGAAATACGAGGATTCAAATATATTTCATTAGCCCAATAAAGCACTCGGACTTCTACATATAATCAACACCTCACCCCACCAGGATTCAAACCCACGGTCTTATAATTGTGACCGGGGTATGCTACCTCTGGGCCACCAGGACAATAAAATCAATCCTAGACTCTGCTATATTTCACACAAAGCCTGTTCAACGAGCTTATGGCGCAGTGAACCTCTAATGGGGACCACCCATGCCGCTTAGGTGATCAGAGCAACGTTTTACCAAATGCGGCTTCGAAACACGAGGATCCATATATATTTCATTAGCCCAATAAAGCACGCCAACTTCTTCATGTAATCAACACCACACCCCACCAGGACTCGAACCAACGATCTTCTAATTGTGACCGGGGAACGCTACCTCTGGCCCACCAGGACACTAAAAGCATTCCTAGACTTTGCTATATTTCACACAAAGCCTGTTCAACGAGCTTATGGCGCCGTGAACCTCTAATGGGGACCCCCGTGCCGCTTAGGTGATCAGAGCAACGTTTTACCAAATGTGGCTTCGAAACCCGAGGATCCATATATATTTCATTAGACCATTAAAGCACGCGGACTTCAACATATAATCAACACCTCACCCCACCAGGATTTGAACCCACGATCTTATAATTGTGACCGGGGAACGCGACCTCTGGGCCACCAGGACAATAAAAGCAGTCCTAGACTCTGCTATATTTCACACAAAGCCTGTTCAACGAGCTTATGGAGCCGTGAACCTCTAATCGGGACCCCCCGTGCCGCTTAGGTGATCAGAGCAACGTTTTACCAAATGCGGCTTCGAAATACGAGGATTCAAATATATTTCATTAGCCCAATAAAGCACTCGGACTTCTACATATAATCAACACCTCACCCCACCAGGATTCAAACCCACGGTCTTATAATTGTGATCGGGGTATGCTACCTCTGGGCCACCAGGACAATAAAATCAGTCCTAGACTCTGCTATATTTCACACAAAGCCTGTTCAACGAGCTTATGGCGCAGTGAACCTCTAATGGGGACCACCCATGCCGCTTAGGAGATCAGAGCAACGTTTTACCAATTGCGGCTTCGAAACACGAGGATCCATATATATTTCATTTGCCCAATAAAGCACGCCAACTTCTTCATATAATCAACACCTCACCCCACCAGGACTCGAACCAACGATCTTCTAATTGTGACCGGGGAACGCTACCTCTGGCCCACCAGGACACTAAAAGCATTCCTAGACTTTGCTATATTTCACACAAAGCCTGTTCAACGAGCTTTTGGCGCCGTGAACCTCTAATGGGGACCCCCCGTGCCGCTTAGGTGATCAGAGCAACGTTTTACCAAATGTGGCTTCGAAACGCGAGGATCCATATATATTTCATTAGACCATTAAAGCACGCGGACTTCAATATATAATCAACACCTCACCCCACCAGGATTTGAACCCACGATCTTATAATTGTGACCGGGGAACGCTACCTCTGGGCCACCAGGACAATAAAAGCAGTCCTAGACTCTGCTATATTTCACACAAAGCCTGTTCAACGAGCTTATGGAGCCGTGAACCTCTAATCGGGACCCCCCGTGCCGCTTAGGTGATCAGAGCAACGTTTTACCAAATGTGGCTTCGAAACCCGATGATCCATATATATTTCATTAGACCATTAAAGCATGCGGACTTCAACATATAATCAACACCTCACCCCACCAGGATTTGAACCCACGATCTTATAATTGTCACCGGGGAACGCTACCTCTGGGCCACCAGGACAATAAAAACAGTCCTAGACTCTGCTATATTTCACACAAAGCCTGTTCAACGAGCTTATGGCGCCGTGAACCTCTAATGGGGAACACCCGTGCCACTTAGGGGATCAGAGCAACGTTTTACCAAATGCGGCTTCGAAACTCGAGGATCCATATATATTTCATTAGCCCAATAAAGCACGCGGACTTCTACATATAATCAACACCTCACCCCACCAGGAGTTGAACTCCACGATCTTATAATTGTGACCGAATGCTACCTTCAACAATTAGGACACTAAAAGCAGTCCTAGACTCTACATTTCACACAAAGACTGTTCAACGAGCTTTTGGCGCCGCGGAACCTCTAATGACCACTCCGTGCCACTTAGGGGATCAGAGCAACGTTTTACCAAATGCGGCTTCGAAACACGAGGATCCATATATATTTCATTAGCCCAATAAAGCACGCGGACTTCTACATATAATCAACACCTCACCCCACCAGGAGTTGAACCCACGATCTTATAATTGTGACCGGGGAATGCTACCTCTGGGCCACCAGGACACTAAAAGCAGTCCTAGACGCTGTAATATTTCACCCAAAGCCTGTTGAACGAGCTTATGGCGCCGTGAACCTCTAATGGGGACCACCCGTGCCGCTTAGGTGATCAGACCAACATTTTACCAAATGCGGCTTCGAAACAAGAAGGATCCCTTATATTTCATTAGCCCAATAAACCACATTATGGACTTCTACATATAATCAACACCTCACCCCACCAGGATTTGCTCCACAATCTTATAATTGTGACCGGGGAACGCTACCTCTGGGCCACCAGGAAAATAAAAGCAGTCCTAGACTTTGCTATATTTCACACAAAGCCTGTTCAACGAGCTTATGGCGCCGTGAACCTCTAATGGGGAACACCCGTGCCGCTTAGGTGATCAGAGCAACGTTTTACCAAATGCGGCTTCAAAACACGAGGATCCATATATATTTCATTTGACCAATAAAGCACGCGGCTTCTACATATGATCAACACCTCACCTCACCAGGACCCCACCAGGATTTGAACCCACGATCTTATAATTGTGACCGGGGAACGCTACATCTGGGCCACCAGGACAATAAAAGCAGTCCTAGACTCTGCTATATTTCACACAAAGCCTGTTCAACGGGCTTATGGCGCCGTGAACCTCTAATGGGGACCCCCCGTGACGCTTAGGTGATCAGAGCAACGTTTTACCAAATGTGGCTTCGCAACCCGAGGATCCATATATATATCATTTGACCATTAAATCACGCGGACTTCTACATATAATCAACACCTCACCCCACCAGGATTTGAACCCACGATCTTATAATTGTGACCGGGGAACGCTACATCTGGGCCACCAGGACAATAAAAGCAGTCCTAGACTCTGCTATATTTCACACAAAGCCTGTTCAACGGGCTTATGGCGCCGTGAACCTCTAATGGGGACCCCCCGTGACGCTTAGGTGATCAGAGCAACGTTTTACCAATTGTGGCTTGGAAACACGATGATCCATATATATTTCATTAGACCATTAAAGCACGCGGATTTCAACATATAATCAACACCTCACCCCACCAGGATTTGAACCCACGATCTTATAATTGTGACCGGGGAACGCTACCTCCGGGCAACCAAGACAATAAAAGCAGTCCTAGACTCTGCTATATTTCACACAAAGCCTGTTCAACGGGCTTATGGCACCGTGAACCTCTAATGGGGACCACCCGTGCCGCTTAGGTGATCAGAGCAACGTTTTTACCGTCACGACCCGAAACCACGAGGATCCTCTTTATTGGCCAATAAAGCGCATAGCTTCTTCCTTATAATCAACCTCACCCACCAGGACTCGACCAACGATCTTCTAATTGTGACCGGGAGCTACCTCTGGCACCCACCAGGACACTAAAGCATTCCTAGACTTGCTATATTTCACACAAAGCCTGTTCAACGAGCTTATGGCGCCGTGAACCTCTAATGGGGACCCCCCGTGCCGCTTAGGTGATCAGAGCAACGTTTTACCAAATGCGGCTTCGAAACAAGGAGGATCCATATATATTTCATTAGACCATTAAAGCACGCGGACTTCAACATATAATCAACACCTCACCCCACCAGGATTTGAACCCACGAACTTATAATTGTGACCGGGGAATGCTACCTCTGGGCCACCAGGACAATAAAAGCAGTCCTAGACTCTGCTATATTTTACACAAAGCCTGTTCAACGAGCTTATGGCGCTCTGAACCTCTAATGGGGACCCCCGTGCCGCTTAGGTGATCAGAGCAACGTTTTACCAAATGTGGCTTCGAAACCCGAGGATCCATATATATTTCATTAGACCATTAAAGCATGCGGACTTCAACATATAATCAACACCTCACCCCACTAGGATTTGAACCCACGATCTTATAATTGTGATCGGGGAACGCTACCTCTGGGCCACCAGGACAATAAAAGTAGTCCTAGACTCTGCTATATTTCACACAAAGCCTGTTCAACGGGCTTATGGCACCGTGAACCTCTAATGGGGACCACCCGTGCCGCTTAGGTGATCAGAGGAACGTTTTACCAAATGCGGCTTCGAAACAAGGAGGATCCATAAATATTTCATGAGCCAAATAAAGCAAGCAGACTTTTACATATAATCAACACCTCACCCCACCAGGATTTGAACCCACGATCTTATAATTGTGACCGGGGAATGCTACCTCTGGGCCACCAGGACAACAAAAGCAGTCCTAGACTCTGCTATATTTCACACAAAGCCTGTTCAACGAGCTTATGGCGCCGTGAACCTCTAATGGGGACCCCCCGTGCCGCTTAGGTGATCAGAGCAACATTTTACCAAATGTGGCTTCGAAACCCGAGGATCCATATATATTTCATTACACCATTAAAGCACGCGGACTTCAACATATAATCAACACCTCACCCCACCAGGATTTTAACCCACGATCTTATAATTGTGACCGGGGAACGCTACCTCTGGGCCACCAGGACAATAAAAGCAGTCCTAGACTCTGCTATATTTCACACAAAGCCTGTTGAACGAGCTTATGGAGCCGTGAACCTCTAATCGGGACCCCCCGTGCCGCTTAGGTGATCAGAGCAACGTTTTACCAAATGTGGCTTCGAAACCCGATGATCCATATATATTTCATTAGACCATTAAAGCACGCGGACTTTAACATATAATCAACACCTCACCCACCAGGATTTGAACCCACGATCTTATAATTGTCACCGGGGAACGCTACCTCTGGGCCACCAGGACAATAAAAACAGTCCTAGACTCTGCTATATTTCACACAAAGCCTGTTCAACGAGCTTATGGCGCCGTGAACCTCTAATGGGGAACACCCGTGCCACTTAGGTGATCAGAGCAACGTTTTACCAAATGCGGCTTCGAAACACGAGGATCACCTATTTCATTAGACCATTAAAACCGCGGACTTCAACATATAATCCAACACCTCTCACAGGATTTGAACCACGATCTTATAATTGTGACCCGGGGGCAGCTACCTCTGGGCCTGGGACAATAAAGTAGTCTGGAGCTCTGCTTCTTCACACAAAAGCCTGTTCAGCGGGCTTATGGCACCGTGAACCTGTAATGGGGACCACCCGTGCGGCTTAGGTGATCAGAGGAACGTTTGCCAAATGCGGCGAAACAAGGAGGATCCGCAAATGTTTCGTGGCCCAATAAGCAAGCAGACTTTTACATATAATCAACACCTCACCCCACCAGGATTTGAACCCACAATCTTATAATTGTGACCGGGGGACGCTACCTCTCGGCCACCAGGACAATAAAAGCAGTCCTAGACTCTGCTATATTTCACACAAAGCCTGTTCAACGAGCTTATGGCGCGGTGAACCTCTAATTGGGACCACCCGTGCCGGTTAGGTGATCAGAGCAACGTTTTACCAAATGTGGCTTCGAAACCCGAGGATCGATATATATTTCATTAGACCATTAAAGCATGCGGACTTCTACATATAATCAACACCTCACCCCACCAGGATTTGAACCCACGATCTCTTATAATTGTGGACGGGAGACGCTACCTCTGGGCCACCAGGACAATAAAAGCAGTCCTAGACTCTGGTATATTTCACACAAAGCCTGTTCCGCGAGCTTGTAGGCGCATGAACCTCTAATGGGGACACCGTGCGCTGGGTGATCAGAGCAGCGTTTTTGCAAATGTGGCTTGAATCCGAGGATCATATATATTTCATTAGACCATTAAAGCCGCGTGGACTTAACATATAATCAACACCTCACCCCACCGGAATTTGAACCCACGATCTTATAATTGTGACCGGGGAACGCTACCTCTGGGCCACCAGGACAATAAAAGCAGTCCTAGACTCTGGTATATTTCACACAAAGCCTGTTCAACGAGCTTATAGCGCCGTGAACCTCAAATGGGGACCACGAGTGCCGCTTAGGTGATCAGACCAACATTTTACCAAATGCGGCTTCGAAACAAGAAGGATCCATATATATTTCATTAGCCCAATAAACCACGCGGACTTCTACATTTAATCAACACCTCACCCCACCAGGATTTGAACACACGATCTTAAAATTGTGACCGGGGAACGCTACCTCTGGGCCACCAGGACAATAAAAACAATCCTAGACTCTGCTATATTTCACACAAAGCCTGTTCAACGAGCTTATGGAGCCGTGAACCTCTAATGGGGACACCCCGTGCCGCTTAGGTGATCAGAGCAACGTTTTACCAAATGTGGCTTCGAAACCCGAGGATCCATATATATTTCATTAGACCATTAAAGCACGCGGACTTCTACATATAATCAACACCTCACTCCACCAGGATTTGAGCCCACAATCTTATAATTGTGACCGGGGGACGCTACCTCTGGGCCACCAGGACAATAAAAGCAGTACTAGACTCTGCTATATTTCACACAAAGCCTGTTCAACGAGTTTATGGCGCCGTGAACCTCTAATGGGGACCACCCGTGCCGCTTAGGTGATCAGACCAACATTTTACCAAATGCGGCTTCGAAACAAGAAGGATCCATATATATTTCATTAGACCAATAAAGCACGCGGACTTCTACATTTAATCAACACCTCACCCCACCAGGATTTGAACCCACGATTTTATAATTGTGACCGGGGAACGCTACCTCTGGGCCACCAGGACAATAAAAGCAGTCCTAGACTCTGCTATATTTCACACAAAGCCTGTTCAACGAGCTTATGGCGCAGTAAACCTCTAATGGGGACCACCCATGCCGCTTAGGTGATCAGAGCAACGTTTTACCAAATGTGGCTTGGAAACACGAGGATCCATATATATTTCATTAGACCATTAAAGCACGCGGACTTCAACATATAATCAACACCTCACCCCACCAGGATTTGAACCCACGATCTTATAATTGTGACCGGGGAACGCTACCTCTGGGCCACCAAGACAATAAAAGCAGTCCTAGACTCTGCTATATTTCACACAAAGCCTGTTCAACGGGCTTATGGCACCGTGAACCTCTAATGGGGACCACCCATGCCGCTTAGGTGATCAGAGCAACGTTTTACCAAATGCGGCTTCGAAACAAGGAGGATCCATAAATATTTCATAAGCCCAATAAAGCAAGCAGACTTCTACATATAATCAACACCTCACCCCACCAGGATTTGAACCCCCGATCTTATAATTGTGACCGGGGAATGCTACCTCTGGGCCACCAGGACAATAAAAGCAGTCCTAGACTCTGTTATATTTTACACAAAGCGTGTTCAACGAGCTTATGGCGCCGTGAACCACTATAGGGGACCAACCGTGCCGCTTAGGTGATTAGAGCAACGTTTTACCAAATGCGGCTTCGAAATACGAGGATTCAAATATATTTCATTAGCCCAATAAAGCACTCGGACTTCTACATATAATCAACACCTCACCCCACCAGGATTCAAACCCACGGTCTTATAATTGTGACCGGGGTATGCTACCTCTGCGCCACCAGGACAATAAAATCAGTCCTAGACTCTGCTATATTTCACACAAAGCCTGTTCAACGAGCTTATGGCGCAGTGAACCTCTAATGGGGACCACCCATGCCGCTTAGGTGATCAGAGCAACGTTTTACCAAATGCGGGTGCGAAACACGAGGATTCATATATATTTCATTAGCCCAATAAAGCACGAGGACTTCTACATATAATCAACACCTCTCCCCACCAGGATTTGAACCCACGATCTTACAATTGTGACCGGGAAACGCTAACTCTGGGCCACCAGGACAATAAAAGCACTCCTAGACTTTGCTATATTTCACACAAAGCCTGTTCAACGAGATTATG
>NW_024751152.1:0-21365 GCF_018991925.1 Homarus americanus
GATCGCTTTCGGTAGAAAGCATGACAAGAGACTCATCACCACAACCAGTGTTTCGCATTCTTGAAACACACCGGGGGCAGGGAGCCCCTGCCGAGCAGAGTACTGGCTTTTTGGAGCCGGGAGACTGCTCATTTGATGCGGGGTATCCTTCCCTGGTACTCATTTCACCCCCCAGAAACAAGAGCAAAGAAAAATATAGCCCAAAACGCTGACCATATCAACTCTCAGACTTAAAATTCAATATCATCCAGTGGAATTGCAGAGGTGCTAGGAATAAAAATGCTCAATTTCATTTACCAATGTCATTATTCCGGCCGGACGTTTTTTGCCTACAAGAGACGCTACTTGCGGGTCACGACGACCCACCTGTATTTGACAACTACACGTCCTACAGGGGAGACAATCTAAGGTGGGTAGCCCTATACATTCGGAGTTCATTCGCCCAGCAAAGAGTCAGTCTGAACGTGAACCTGCAGGCTGTGGCGTGCAGAGTTAAGATTCGGACTGGCTATGTTGCCATCTGTTCACTATACTGTCCTCCGGGCGGGCTCATTGACGATGGTGAGCTTGAGGAGGTATTTAACCAACTGCCAGGAAAGAAAATGATCCTCGGCGACCTCAATGCTCGCCATTTGCGGTGGGGCAGTGTCCGGAGTGGCGGGAGGGGAGAGCAGGTGGCTGCAGCTATACTCAACTCCAACTTGTCTCTTCTGAATGACGGTAGTGCGACTCGAGTGGACGAACGATTTGGCACAGCCTCAGCTATAGATCTTTCTATAGTTGATGCTGCCTTGCTATTAGATTGTAAATTTTCTACATACGACGACTCTCTGGGTAGCGACCATTTTCCGATCTGCATTTCTTATGAGTGTGGCGCCCCAACGGCTACTCCCGAGGTGCGCTACAACCTTAGGAAAGCAGACTGGAGGGCCTACTCAGGAGCCGTTCGTATAGACACCATTGGACAAGACATCAACACCAAAATTACACACATACAACAAGCTATAATACACGCATCAGATTTAACAATTCCTAAGACTTCTGCAAAAACCCACAGGCCTGGAGTTCCATGGTGGACACCAGACTGCCGACGAGTGGTTTGTGAGCGAAATAGGCGATGCCGTTTATTCAATAGAATTCCATCACTTGTAAACTTAATTGAATATAAAAAAGCTAGAGCCAAGGCTAGGAGGGTTCTCAGGGAGTGTAAGCGAGAGTCTTGGCGGGCGTTCGTCTCCACTATTAACAAGGATACCCCTTCCTCTGAGGTATGGTCGGCTATAAACCGGGTCAGATCCAAAGGAGGAAGGACTTTTATCCCACAGGTGAGTAGTGGAGGGCGGATTCTCGACGAACCCCAGGCCATTGCCAACACCCTAGGCCAGAAGTTCGCAGATGCCAGTAGCTCCACCAATCGTGATCCACGCTTCGGCGTGTTCCGTGATCGTGCCGAGCTCTTGCATCTCGACTTCGAGAACGGGGACGAACAGGACTACAATCGAGCATTTTCCCCAGAGGAACTTTCCTTTGCTATTAATATGGGCAAGGGCTCTACTCCTGGACCTGACGGTATACGATACGAGATGATTAAGCACCTTGACCAGGGAAACCTGGACAAATTGCTAGAAGTCTACAATGAGATCTGGACGTCCAGAACGTTTCCAAACTCATGGCACTTTGCCCATGTCGTACCGATCCCGAAGAGGGACAAATGCCCGACGAACACCACCTCATTCCGTCCGATTTCGCTCACAAACTGTCTGTGTAAGGTCATGGAACGTATGATAAAGCGTAGACTAATGTATTTTTTGGAAAGTAACAACTTATTGAATGATTGACAGTGTTGTTTCCGCCAAGGTAGAAGCACACTAGATCATTTAATAAGTCTTGAAACTGACATCTCAAAAGCTCTTTGCAGTAAAGAAACATTAATTGCAGTATTCTTAGACATAGAAAAAGCTTTCGACATGACATGGCGGACTGGCCTCATGATGAAGCTCCACGCCTTGGGTCTGAGAGGTAATTTGCCAATTTTCATTAGTAATTTTTTGCAAGACAGGACTTTTTCCGTCAAATTAAAAGGTAACGTAAAGTCAGACACATTTGTCTTAGAAAATGGAGTTCCACAAGGCAGCGTTTTGGGCCCAATATTATTTCTTATAATGATTAATGATTTCCTATCACCAGCACCCAGCTTAAGTGACCTCAAATTCTCCTTGTTTGCTGACGATTGCGCAATCTGGTGCTCCTCTCGAGTTGAGAGGCTATCTGCACAAAGGGTGCAGGCCGGCCTAAAAGCCGCGGAACAGTGGGCAATACAATGGGGATTTAGGTTTTCAGTTGAGAAGACAGTAGGAGTAGTCTTCACTAAGAAACGTAACATTAGAAATCCAATATTAAAATTAAATGATACTCCTATTAAATTTCAGACTTCAGTAAAATTTCTTGGTCTTCATTTTGACCGGAAATTAACGTGGAAAAACCACATTAACGAACTTGAAAGTAAATGTCTTAAAGTCACAAACATCCTGAAAGTTTTATCAGGTACTACATGGGGAGCCGATAGGAAATCTTTATTAATGGTGTATAAGACCCTGATCAGATCAAAACTTGATTATGGATGCCAGTTGTATGCTTCGGCATGCGACACCACACTCGCAAAGCTGACCAAAATACAGAACCGATGCCTTCGTCTATGTCTGGGTGCTTACAGGTGTACACGTGTAGGTAAACTAGAGGTTGAGGCCCACGTCCCTCCACTTCACATCAGGAAGGACATGTTGACGCTAAGGTACGGGTTGAGTGCGGCTAGGAAGCGCGGCACAGGCCACCCAGGTTGGTGTGCTGTTGCTAAATTCCGTTTCCTGCAGCTGCGTAGGTCCCCGTCCTCGGTTGTCCGCCTCCAGACCTTGTGCCAGGGTGCTGGTATCCATTTCGAAGACGTTGATAGATACGTTCCACCGTTGTGTCCGCCATGGGAGAACCCCAACTTCCATGTGGAAACATCGTGGCTTCCAGGAGCGAAGAATGATTTTCATCCTGAGCTCCTGAGGCTACTTTTCTATCAATTTCTGGAAGGATACAGCGCCTATACTCACGTGTACACCGACGGGTCCAAGACTGACGACAACGTTGGAGCCGGTATCTGGAGCAGAGACGGGGAGTGGAGCTCCCGCCTGCCGCGGCATACAACCATATTCTCTGCAGAGATGTTCGCAATAAGTAGAGCCATTGACATTGCAATAACAAGCAATGTCAATGATGTTGCTGTCATTTCAGATTCCATGTCAGCTCTTAAAGCAATTCAAGGTGGTGATACTACCAGCAATGAGATACAGGGCAACATTATTAATAAATTACATGAGTGTGCCAAAAATATTGTGCTGGTGTGGGTGCCTGGGCATTGCAACATTTGGGGCAATGAACAGGCAGACAGATTAGCAAGAGCGACTGTGGGTCTCGGGGAGACAACTAATGTACCCTGGGAGCGTCAGTCGTGTCTCTCCTTGGGGAAGACATATACAATTGGGAAGTGGCAACTTGAATGGACGAGGTTAGATCTTCACAACAACTGGAAGACTAACATAGGAAACTGGCCTTCAGCATATAGAAAGAATAGGAGGGAAGAGGTCGTTCTCGCCAGACTAAGGCTGAACTGTACCTATCTGACCCACCTAGGGGCCTATCTTGACAATTCCTTCCCACCTATCTGTGCCACTTGTAACAAAATTCTCTCCATCCGACATATTCTGACTGAGTGCAGCCAGTACGAACCAGAGCGCCGGCAGCTGGTGATCCTAGCTGCCGAGCAAGGCTTCGTGCTGACTGTACCCAATTTATTGCAAGATGATGTCACCATAAGTGACGCTGTAATAATCTTCCTCAAGGAGACCCATCTTATCGGCATGTTATGATTGACACACGCATGAACTCTTTTTATATCTATAATATGTATGTAACCATGCCCCAAAGCAAATAAAAATGAATAAAACAAAAATTAAAACATACAACATGAGAGACACATCACAAACCTTTTCATTACATACAACACGTACTTTTATCAAGTTAAACTGACACCCACCAACACATATTCAAACAAAAAGACACGGGCTACAAAAGACAAAAAAAAAAAAAATCACAGAGAAACTAGTCACCTGACAAGCCATTTCATCTGGTCTGTCAGTAACTCACCATCATATCACTCACGCATACCATAATTCATCCCAAATAAAACAACAAGAAGAACGAAGTAACCAAAATACCAAGAACAAGAAGAACACAAGAATAACAAGAAAAGAAGAAACAAGAACATCAGATTAGTTGTAGCAAGAAAGAAGACCAAGATTAGAAGAAGAAAGAAGACATCAGCTTCGGCCGAAATAGCCTAATGGCGAAGAGGCCAGTAATCCCCAACATCAGATTTCCTTTTATGACATGAACGCCTCCCTTAGCCAATAAGGTCGGGGAGGGGTGCATTGTACCTGTACGCAAGCCCTCTCCCTCAAGAATGTTACCAACACTATTTTATGGGCACCTCCCTTAGCCAATATGGTCGGAGAGGTGTACCTAACAATATGGTACCAACATACAGAAGACATGAACGCCTCCCTTAGCCAATAAGGTCGGGGATGGGTGCATTGTACCTGTACTCAAACCCTCTCCCTCTAGAATGGGTCCTGGAACTCAGAATACCTGCAAGAGCCTACAACGCAATTGCAGAAGTCCTTTACAAGCCAAAGGAAAGAAAGAAAGCAATAATTAACCCAACTCTGCCAACCACTAACAAAACCTACAATCCTCCCGAAAGAAAAACTTAACCCTCCCAATCTTACTCACAATCCCTCCTAAAAAAAAAAAGAAAAAAAAAAAAGTTAACTCACTATCCAATCACTAATCAACACTTAATCCTCCCAAAAGAAAAACTTAATGTACCCGACCTTTCTAACAAGCCCCTTCGACCCTCCTAAAAAAAAAAAAAAAAAAAACATACCTATGACTCAATACAACTATTCATTAGCAACACAAATCATATCACCCTAAGAAATCCTTCCATACTATAAATTAGCCCAACAACCTCCAAAGCCCCCCTCTCCTCTCCTCGCCTCCCCTCTCCTCACCTCTCCTCCCCCCTCCTCCCGACAACCGAACCATACCTGACCTTATAACAATTATCCTAACCCTCCCCCTCTCCCCTTACTACATTTCCACGCAAACACATACACACTCACACAACAACCCCCCCTTAAGCAATTCTAATTCACCTCAAATCAACATACAACCGCCACCCCCGCCAATCCCCAAACACAAACTCCCCCCTCCCACAACCAATCTCCGCCAGACAAAGCCTCTCATAACACTACAACTCTCCAAAACCAAATCAAACATACCCAACCTCTATACCAGCCACTGTCAACAATATCGACCTAACTCAAGACTGAAACCAAACAACCTATATCTCACTCTCATCTCCGTTCACAATTTGACAAAGCTCAAATCTGTCCCCTGCTATTACTAAATAACTCTCCTACGATACACTCATCCTTCCTTACTACGAATACTTTGACATTTCAAGCTCAAAGATTCAAAACTCTTCCTCCAACTCTCTCCATTTCTCTCTGACATAGCTCAAAGACCCACAACTCTCAGAACCAAATCAAAACATACCCAACGTCTGTGACATCCAATTCTCAATAAAATCGACCTAACTCAAGACTGAAGCCATTCAGCCTATATCTCATTCTCGTCTCCGTTCATAATTTGACAAAAAAGCTCAAATCTGTCTGCTGCTACTACTAAAAACTCTCCTACGATACGCTCATTCTTCCTTACTATGAATACTTTGACATTTCAAGCTCAAAGATTCAAAACCCTTCCTCCAACTCGCTCTGTTCCTCTTTGACATAGCTCAAAGACTTTACCTTCATCTTTCTCCAAACAACCCTACGACTAGCTAAATTTCCATGTTTTCACCTTCTCTGTTACTTTGATCGTGTGTGGCCTGTGCGTCCGTCCACCTGCGCTTCTCGGCTTGCGCCGCCGCCGTGGCGGGGCGGTTCTTCCTCCGCTTTGCCAACACTGCCTAAGCTAAGACGACAACCAGAGTACCCGCGTTGGCCCTTTGCTTGCCCAGACCTGCTCCCGCCCTCCCTCTGCCTCGTCCTGATTATGGTTGTTGCACCCTCAGGGCATATTGCCTACCCCCTCACGCAAGCGGCGTTTAGCCACTGCATCTGTTCTCTCCTCCTAAAATTCACTTCAATCCTCACTTTATTCTTACCCTGAACCTCCTTCCCCCCTGTCACTAGCATTTTATCTATCTATCTATCTCCTTTTCGGGCAGTCGCAGTCAGGAGTCAGTAGCAGTCAGTCACAGAGCGAAGTGGACGTCGGAGAAGGAACAGACACAGCTGATTGGCTAGTCATTGGACCTCTCCCACCTGACTTCAATTCTCCAACTGACAATTCTGTTGATTCGATCGACACATTGAGCCTCTCCTACAGTATCGGACCTCCCTTAGGAACCCCGAATGCTGCTGAGGGGCTTGGTGTGAAGAGAGAGTCATCAGTGAGTTTTCAGACCTTTTTCTACCACTCTAATTCTTCTCTTCCGTGCCGTGAAAGGACCTATTCCCCTGTCAGCTGACGTACAGGGGAGTATTCGTCTGGAAACGCCGTCTGTCCCCACACCTCGCTAGTGCGTGTTAGTGCGAAGGGTGGAGGGTCAGCACAGCCTGCCGATTCACCTGGGGACCTCTGTGATAGTGCAGGGTCTCCCCTACGTGAGGGGCGCAGGACTCAGGGACATTGTTAGGGGAGATCTCCATAAATCTCCAAAATTAATTCAGTAAACATGCCTTCACTATAAATTAAAGTGGACCGCACCATCCAACTATGCACAGACCTCGCCTCACTCATTTTTCAGCTGACCTTGATCTTCCAAATCCGTTCCTTCACCAATGACGATATCATCAAAATATTTGTACAGACCGACGAAGACGCCGACCAGTTCCACTCCCCAGCAGTGAACGAAAAATTGAAAGACAATGGCTTAACGGTCCCCAGTTCACCTGAGTACCGTGCAAAATGCACCCTCATATGCAGGAAAGTCTTCCCTTCTATTCTTGACAACCCTAACCTACTGAATGAATTCAACTCGCACAACACCAACCAAATGACATCAGCAGCCCGGATGGGAACTCTCCCCATGTTAAAAATCACAACAGCTACACAAACAGACGCCATCAAATTAAAATCTAACGGCATAAAAATCGGCAACAACATCATCCCCTCACGAGACATTGAGTTCCAACACTACATACAAGTTCACCAATGTTTTAATTGCTACAAATTCGGACACAACACCAACCGTTGCAGTAACACACAAACTTGCTCAAAGTGTGCCAATCAAGGCCACTCCTACCGAAACTGCACTGCCACTGTAACAAAATGCTGCAACTGTAAAGGCCCTCACGCTGCCATCAGCAACAAGTGCAAAATCAGACTCAACAAAAGCACAACACCACTCCGTCCCCGCCGACCCTCACCTCCTACAGCACCTCCCACAGCACCACCTCCACCTCCCCACCCGCACTTGCTGGACCAACAACCTGACCGCCCCCCCACCCACCCCCGACACTGACGCAAAAATCACCACCATCATACTTTTGACACATACCCTAAGCAACGGAAACAGGTCTCTTTTTCTGAAACTGGCAATTGATGGTTTGAAGGCGAAGGGCCTCCCTACCATACACATTCCTGATTCCTTCAGAACCGGTCCCGACCTCATCTTCCCCACTGCCCCCATCTCCGACCGGACCAACATGCCCCCCCCACCACCCAGAGAAACCACTGCAATCTCCCTCCGCCCCTCCACTTCTGCCATGCCCACACCTGACTTATCTCACCAATCTACTATTACCTCACCCCCCAGAGTAATCAGTCCAAAACCTCCCTGCCCCTCCACCTTGACCTTGCCTACACCTGACTTTTCCCACACGACTACGATGAACTCCCGGACCACAAAAATCCGAACCAAACCCAATCTTCCCCTAACACCTCAGACTCCCAAGAATAAAATGGCAGCCCATCCCCCCACAGAACTAGTGGTCAAGACCACTAGACCTAAGAGGAAGAACACCTCCCCCCTTTCTTCCTACACACATGACAGCAAAAGAATTATAAAATACACACATCCAACTAAATCTATAATCAAAGTAAATCTATTCGGCACTACCCCAAAGGAAACAGGAAACAACCCCGACACGAACCTAGCACACTCCACTCATCCTCCCGACTCCCCCACACACACAGTCACGTAACCGCCCATCCCTCACCTGCATACACCACACTCAGACCACGCTCACAGTCACTCGACAATTTAGACCTCATCCCTGCACCCCAGAATTTCAATCTCATATAAGTAACCAAGAACAAATTATACAACATGATCACCATTATGCAATACAACTGTAGAGCATATCACTCAAACAGACACGCCATCTCTCTCCTCCTACAAGAACACAACCCAGACATCCTCCTCCTCAACTCAACATGCACAAACACCAAAATCAAGCACTTCGGCTATACAAGCAGACAATCACCCCACGAACTATTCGAGGGCGTTGCAATCCTCATCAGATCCTCCATGAAACACGAATTCATCACCAACTTTGCCTTCAAACACTTCATGGCCGTCAAGATCGACACTCAACACGGACAGATGATCATCTGCACAACATACTCAAGACCCAACTCGCTTATCCCCTTCACAGACCTAAACTCCATCTTTAACAACTCACACCTACCTGTAATACTAATGGCCGACCTCAATGCACACCACACCGCATTCCAACACAACCGCAACGACCCCCATGGCCAACAACTACACGCTTTGGTCACTCACAAAAACCTTCACCACATTGGCCCTTTCTTCCCCACATTCTACGCTGCTCACGGCAAAGGCACTCCAGACATCGTCATCACCAACACCCCTGCCCTCCAATTCCAACACTACATCACTCCCGGCCCCCTATCAGCCTCAGACCACATTCCCATCATTCTTCACCTCTCCAACAATCCCATCCTCCTCCCAACAACCACACCTCAATACCAGTATCAACACGCAGATTGGAATGCCTTCCAAACCACACTCTCTGAACAACAATACACACTCAACCTCGAACACCAACCCACAAGGAAGATTGAGGAAACCTGGACACACCTTTTCAACACTATCACCGCCATAGCAGATACCCACATTCCTAAACACCGGTTCAAGAGAAAATTCTCCTTCACACCCTCCATAAGAACTCGACGCCTACTTCACTGCTACAGGACACGATTCGAACTAAACAAACTTAACCTAGCACCAGTTTTCGCAGACATCTCCATCCTAAAAACACACATCATCCACAGCCTCCGTCAAGACCATGAGGTTCACTGGGCAAAACTCGTAGAGGCTGCCCAGGAACACAGAACACAAAACCCCCGAGAATTTTGGCAAAGGATCGCCAAGCTGAAAGGAACAGCAAAACCCCCCTTTGATCACCTGCTAGTAAATGGTAGGAAAATCAATGAGCCAGCCGACGTAGCACAAACACTAAAACAACACTGGGAACACATTTTCCAACCACACCCCCCCACACAACAAAGGTACATCTTAAGTCACATAAACAACATCACCACACACATGAAAACACTTCACGACAGAACAACTCCTGACAACACAATAGATACCTCCACACTCACACAGAACCACACCCTCACTGCTCCTTTCACCCCAACAGAAGTCAAACAAGCACAAGACAAAATCAAAAAGAAAACACCAGGTGACAGCAATATTGGTCAAGCAATCCTGAAGCACCTGCTCCCAGAAACAGTCACAGCCATTACATACCTCTACAACACCCAACTGGCTACAGCCATCATGATACCTAAACCAAACAAAACCCAACAAATCCTCAAAACTACAGACCGATCAGCATACTAGAAGTCTTAGGCAAAACTTTTGAAAGACTATACAACACCCGCCTCAGATACCACCTTGAAGATGAACAACTACTGTCCTACAAGCAGTTCGGCTTCAGAGCACACCACTCAACTCAAGACGCACTCAATATAATGACAAACTACCTCCACATGAACAAAGGTGCATACAAGATAGCACTCATTACAAAAGACGTACAAAAAGCCTTCGACACAGTTTGGCACGATGGATTAAAGTATAAGATATGCACCAATTTTAACCTCCCTCAAAAATCACAACAATTACTATGTAACTTCCTAACAGACAGAAAAATGAGGATAAAAGTCACACCTGCCTACTCTGACCACTTCACACTGCATACAGGAGTCCCACAAGGATCAGTCCTGTCCCCAACACTATACATTCTTTACACAAACGACTTACCCGACCCCTTACACATCGACTCTCTGACAATACAGTACGCCGACGATGTAACCCAACTAGTCAGACACAGAACTCTTGATCACCTAACAGACAAAGCACACAGGGAACTCGAACAAGTTACACAATGGGAACTCCGATGGCGAATACAAACCAACCCGAACAAAGCACAAATCACCTACTTCAGCACCAAAAGACGACAACCACGTCACATTTACCTAAACCCCTACATCGCCTACCCTTCACCTATAACTGTCAAACGAACAAACACAATCCTTGGAGTCACATTCAACGACACCCTCACCATGACACTACACACCAATATGAAGGCTTCGATCGCAAACAAAACACTCGGGAATATATACCGTACAGATTCAGAACCGCATCAATCAAAACCAAAACATACCTATTCAAAGCCCTCATACGCCCACTATTGACTTATGCACCTAACACACTCCAGCTAGCACCACCATCAAACGCCAAGAAACTTCAAGTCATACAAAACAAAGCACTAAGATTCATCCATAACACACACTGGTCATCCTTCACCCCAAATAGTCATCTACATGAACTCAGCTCCCTCCCCCCACTTAACATCTACTGGAGACAACTAGGTGACAAACAAATAGAATCACTCCTCACTACTTACCCTCAATGGCAGGATTATTTCGACAACATCATACTCCCACGCAGATTCAGAGAAAGAAATCCCTCCATACTAAACAGACCAAACACTCCCCTCCCACCTCCCATATATTAATAACTTCCCTATAACCACACCCAACAATTTCCCCCCAAATTAAACCTAACCTCTCCTTAACCCTCACCCAACGATTCCCACCCAACCTAACCAAATTAACCTAACCTAATATAACCTAACCTCTCCTCAGCCCACACCCAACGATTCCCACCTAACCTAACCCAATCAACCTAACCTAACCTAACTTAATCTTAACCTAACCTCTTCTCAACCCCACACCCAATGATTCCCACCCAACCTAACCCAATCAACCTAACCTAACCTTACCTGACTTGCCCAACTTCCCTCCTCCCCCCCCCTCACTCCAAACCCCACGCCCCCAACTCAAACTCAAGACCACTCCGACAAAAAAAAAAAATCTAACCCACTCAACCTGCACTAACTCTTCCCCCCCTAAAAAAGAAAGAAAAGACCCTAACAATCCCCCCAAAAATAAAAACCTAACATACCCAGCCGTTACTAGCAATCCCACACAAAATAAGAAATAACCATTCTACCATTAACTAACCACACCCTATCACTCCTCCCAAAACAAATACCTAACTTACCCATCCCATACTAACTCAGATGACGTGTACGTCTCCCTTAGCCAATAAGGTCGGGGAGAGGTGCACAGTACCTGCACGCAAGCCCTTTCCCTCAAGAATGTTACCAACACTGTTTTATGGGCACCTCCCTTAGCCAATAAGGTCGGAGAGGTGTATGCCCTAACTGTAGAATATGAACACGCCTGACACTCCAAGACTCTGTTACCATTCATTGTACCATTTATTCACATGTCATATTACCATATCATTATACCATGTCTGATATCTATGTATGTCTAGCCTATCATTCACTCCTAGGCCCCGATATACTATGTCTGTGCCAGCGCTAAGCCGAGTAACTAGAGGACCTCAGTTATTGTCCTAGTGATGTCTAGCAACTCTCCTTGCAATAGACAACATCCCTCAGATCAGCCTCGGCCTACCTACGGTCCAGGGTCCCTTGTGTTCGTCCCTGTATCAGTCTGACTTATGCACTTTCCAAGTCTTGTACTACTTATTGAATATATCTACTGCTCGTGCCCTGGAGTTTCAAGAACCTTGTCTAGGATTGCATCCCACCACATGGCGCAGTTGAGAGTAGCTCCAACACGACAGTTTACAAGTTGCAAGAGCCGGCCTCGTCTGTTTCCCGCCCAGAAGATATACTCCACAGTGCCCCTGGATTTAAAGTGCTTTGTGACCTTGTGAAGTGCAGTGCCTTTCATGTCTGTTTTGCTATGTTTCTGGGGCCCTACAGGTAGCAGAAACCCTTTTAGCCCAGCTTTCAAGAGAGCACCTTAGGCATACATCCTCCGTCTGCGCCGGCCCGCAAGCCACTGCCCCCCCTTCGACTGAGTCATCACCGACATCTCGCCCGGGCGCGCGGAGGAATACACCGCCGCCAGCCGCCTCCTCTCACTTCACAAATATTTCAGTCAATGCTCTTTTACTTGCCCGCCAGTTCCTGCACTTAGGCAAGTACATTGACGAAAACATAGCACTTCACCTTATTCTCCTTGTCTTTCCCATCGCAACCATACCAAACACGAGATGTCCGACTACGACGATTTGCTGGGAAATTTATATGAGGATTATGAGGAAGACGAAGCCTCACAGACCCTCCCACCCCCCCTCACGCCTCACACGCCGGGCGCGCCAAATTCAAAGGATGGGAGCCAGGATATACGTCAGTTAATTCACTTCCTACAAGTTTCCCAAGAGAAGGAAACCAAAGACGTCAATTAGAGGAGGAAAAACGACATCAAGAGGAATTGTCAAGACAGTCAGAGGAATCAGCTTACCGTCTTCAACTTCAACAACAACACCAAGTTGATAACCACAAATTCCTGGAACTATTGGAATTGCTGGCAACGAGGACGACTTCACCAGCTGCCACAACCAATTCGCCAGCTTCAGCCTCTTCATCTATCCTTCAGACAACGCCTCCTCAGTGCCTTCTCAACCACCTGCTCCAGTCTCAACTCTCGTCGACCTCTCCGTACCTCCTCCATTACCTGCCGTCTCGAGTACACCCCTGCACAGCAAGTCTTCAGTTCCCAGCCCCCCACCTCTTCAATCTGATGCAACATATCAAGTATACCGTCAATGGCGACGTCGTTTCGAAGACTTCGAAGTTATGTCTGACCTCAACCGAATGCCACCTCATAAACAACTTATCCAATTAAGATCGTGCATTTCCCTCGATGTTCAACGCCTCCTAGAGCACACGCTAGCCATTCCCCCTGACTCCCCCATGCCAGTGACAGAGGTTTTAAACGCCTTGCAGAGTCATTTCCGAGGCCTCCGCAATGAAGCTTTGCGTCGTAGGGAACTGCTATCCTGCAAACAAGCTTCTGGGGAATCATTCTCAGACTTCTACGCACGACTTAAGGACCTAGCAGCCGAGGTGGACCTATGTACAGGCGATCCTGTAACCTGTGCTGAGATCCAGCTCAAGATGATCTTGCTGATGGGAGTATGTGACGAGGACCTGCTTCAGAAACTCCTCACCCTCGACGCCACCTTTTCCCTCACCGACTTCGTCACCTGTTGCAAGTCGTATGAGGCCACAAGAGAGGCTGCCTCAGCTCTACACTCATCGCCATCTCAAGTTCACGCCGTCTCCACCTACAAGAGGAATCAACGCCAGATGCAGACGGCGTCACCTTGGGCCCGACTTCGCAACTTACGTATCAGCCGGTAACTCTGGGAAACCTGACATTGTTTTAACCAATAGGCATCACCATCTAAACATACATCTAAAAGCTGGACCCACAACAACCAGTGATCATTTACCCATAGCAACTTTATCCACATCCCCGATACAAATTCCATCAATCCCAAGATTTTCACTTAATAGAGCAAATTGGGAAAAATTTAAATCGGATCTCAGTAAAAACGAACCAACACTCCTACACAACAAAGACACAACTGAGATTGACAAATCGCTGGATACATGGTACAATGAAGTTACAACAGCAATGCAAAACAACATCCCAAAAACAACATACCGTACATTACCACATGCACAATTAACATATGAAGAGAAAATGATCCAAACCAGATTCACCAATCTATATGAATACACAAAAACACACGGGTGGAGCAATGACAACAGAATATTATACAGGAATCTATAAGAAGAACTGAAAGACATATGCAAGAACAAACACAATGAAACATGGAACAAACTGATCCAGGATACACAAGCAGACTACAGAAATCCAAAAGCATTCTGGAAAAAAATAAAAAACCTAATGGGAACTAATTCAGAAGAAACTAGCTACATAAAGGACAAAAACGGTAGAAAGGCAACAGAACCACACGATAAAGAACCAATATTTAGAGATTTCTGGAAAGACATATTCAGAATCAACGACGAAGATAATAGAAGCTTTTGCCAAGAAACAGAACAGGCAACTAGAACATATTTGAGCCAAAACACAGAGAAATGGAAACCCACCGAAAAAATTAACTTCAATTCATTAAACATCAACAACCCAATAATTGCTCCTCTAACTCAAAATGATATTGTAAAAACAATAGCAAGCTTCAAGAATAAAGCACCTGGCATAAGCCAAATTTATAAAATCGTACTACAAAACATTCCTCAGTCTATGATCGAACAGCTCAAAAATATATACAATGCCTCACTTGCAACTGGCTTTTTCCCTACCAAATTTAAATTAGCCAAAATCAGACTCATCCCGAAAGCAGGAAAGAACCATACTTAAGTAGAAAACTACAGACCTATCTCATTACTGGAAACACCCTGTAAAATATTGGAAAAAATAATTAACCACAGACTCAGAAATTTTCTAGACCAAGAAAACAAATATAACCCGAGACAGCACGGCTTTCGAAAAAACCGAGGAACCCATACAGCAATAGCACTAATATACGAATCAATTGCAAATGCTGCAAGTAAAAAAGAACAATGCAATATAATTCTAAGAAATGTTTCAAAAGCATTTGATAAAGTCTGGCATGAAGGACTGAAGTTAAAAATAATCAAATTGGACATGCCTACCAATATCACAGCACTACTATGCAATTTCATAGATAACAGAAAGGCCAAATTAATCATCGACAACCATCTAGGACAAACCTTCAACCTTCATAGCGGAGTTTCCCAAGGCAGTAATATATCGCCGACGTTATACACTGTATACACGGCAGATATGCCGCAACCACGGCAATCAGAATATATAGCATACGCAGATGATGTAACACAGATAGTCTGGTACCCGGGAAAATTCAAACAAATGATGGCCATTAGAACATGCAGAGAAATAGAGATAATAAACAACTATGAACGAAAATGGAAGATAAAAACCAATGTCCAAAAACTCAAAATAATTCACATCGCAAAAACGAACCCATGCCCTATTATTATCAACAACCAACAAATACCATATGTTGCCAAGGGAAAAACATTAGGACTCAAGATATCCAGAAGCGGAATAATCCCTCACATCAACGAAAGAATAGCTATGGCAAGATCACAACTTACAAAGCTCAGAAGATTCCGCCAATTGGACACCAACACGCAATTGCACCTATACAAAGCACTGATCAGACCACACTTAGAATACCCTCCGATACCTCTGAACACAATCGCAAGAACTAATCAACTTAAATTTCAAGCAGTGCAAAATATAGCCCTCAGAAGAGCGGCAAAACACCAACCACCATACACACAAACAGTACAAGACATACACACAGAACACGGCATAGACCCACTCAACATCAGAATACACACCCAAGCAAATGCAATATGGGAAAAAATCCAGCAAGAACAGGATCCCATACTAAACAAATTAATCGAGGAAAACAACAATACAACACACAGTTGGTGGCCTAGAAGCAGGAAAAATGATAATGAAGAACCAGAGCCTCTATATACACAATAACAACAAAATAACAACAAATAAGAACCAAAAAGATGGGCACAACTCTCCAGTCACACAAGGACCTGGAGGGACCCCACAAATAAACAGAGACCTAAATAGTTAAAAAAAAAGAAAAAAAAGATGGGGATCATCCCTACAGTGCCACAAGGACCTGGAGGGACCCCCCCCCACCCTAAGATAATATGCCCCAAGGACAACTCGGAATAACTTAGCTTAGCTTGGCTGAGACCGGCCTTCCCTAACCCCATGAACCTCTAATGCAGCACAGTTACGGAAGACAAAAAAACCCGTCTCCGCAAGGTGGATAGCCCACCTGCTGTTAACCTTCTCCTTTACTTCCCACTTCTGAACTTTACCTTGTACTTTTATCCTTCTCCCACTCTCAGAGCTACTGCTCTCTTCTCTCCGTACAACCAACCAACCAGTTTCACTTGAGAACTGAACCTCGGCGAGGTAGGTTCTCCCGGCTCCACGCTCCTTCCTCCCGAGGTACCACGTGACCATGTTCACCTTAGACCAGGCGAAGGTTGTTAGACTGATTCCGGTCGAGTACCCTTCGCGCAAGAAACTCAATCTTCTTGTCATGAGAAAATTTTTTGACCACCTCGGAATCACGGGGGTGACAGGGGTCGTCTGTAATGATGGGTGACCTTATCGTCACCTTCATAATGGGGAGAGGCCTTCAAGACAACTTGGTTTTGGGAGTCATTTCCCACACAGAAATCGAGTATCTGGAAAAACATGAACTTGCTGAGCTGATTGGAGATCAGCTCTCAATTGTTCGGAAGCTGACCAACAACGCTGCCCTTGTTGGCTTCCCAAAACAACTTCCTAGCTCCGTTTTACTGGGTTGGGAGAAAATCCCAGTAAAACCATACCAGCAAAGACCCACTCGCTGCTACAAATGCCAGAAGTATGGCCATCTGGCGCGAAAGTGTCGTGCTCGGGAGGTGTGTTCAAGCTGCGGGACACCCGGCCACACTGACGCTGACTGCCAGGCGGCCGCGAAGAAGTGCGCGGCTTGTGGTGGCCCTCACTCCTCCTCCGACCGGGAGTGTCCCAAGTGGAGGGAGGAGTGCAGGGTGGCCAAGCTGCGGGCTAAAGAAAAACTGAGCTACAAGGAGGCCCTCCTTGTAGTGAAAAATCAAGAAAAGAAAAAGCAAGACAAGGACAAGATCACAAATAATTAAACCTGATTTTATTACAATTATCTGAATATCAGCTTTTAGAAGTGTATGAGAATATTCCCAGAAGAAGACCAGGAAGAAGAAGAATGGAAAGTGAAAAGCAAAAGAAGAAACAAGAAAAGAAAGAAGTCCAACCAATCAACCAATCAGCTTCGGCCGAAATAGCCTAACGGCGAAGAGGCCAGTAATCCCCAACAACTTTGACTTTGATCATTCAACGAGAGGCTGATTGGACACCGGAGGAGACTGACGTTCTTGCGGGAACAGTACTCTGCGTAACGGTTTCTGTTCGCCATAGCCCGCTGCATCTTGTGCGCTTGCACTTGTTCTTGCTATTCAACAGCATTACAGCATTTCACAGCAATTCATATTAAAAGTGGCTGTGTCACTTGTCCAATTTTTGACACCTCACGAGCGCTCAGGACTGACAACCTTAGCATTCCCTCCCCACAGTTAGTGTGAGTGACCCACACAACTGCGAGGGAAGCGCTAACTGTTGTCCTTCCTGACGTGGTAGGAGGGCTTTCTCCCTTACTACATTTTTTCTATCACTTACCCTGGCCGAGGCACCTGCTGATTTTTCCATACTTCAGTATTCGTGCTAGAGCCCCCCCCAGTGGTGCACACCTCACGGAGTGGGATTGTGTGTCTCCAGTGGGGGTCGGGGAAATAACCTGGGCCAATCCAGCAGTGACGTCTGTGATCGTGCAGGCACACCACTGTTCGGGGGTCGTCCTTAAGTAAAAGTATTTTTTTTGGCACTAAGGGCCTTACATAACCTTAGTGCAACAACATCAATATATGTAATTAAACAACCAAAACTGTACCCAAGGGGTGGTTCCCAGCCACCCCAACCATGCCCTCTGGGAGGGGAATCAACAAGCCCCCCTCTACTCGTCCAGGCAGGGACAAGCAGAGGCGGGAGACCAATCATAATGACCCACGACTGCCAAGACCTATGACAGACAAAGACAATGTAACGACCACCGACCAAACCACACAACCTAGACGAAACATTGAAGTGTCAACTGAGAAGGCCAGAGTAATCCACTTTCGGACTGTTGACACGTCTACCTCGTTTGACAAAATTAATGGGTTCATTATCCAGAAGGCCATTAAGGATCAGATAGGGAACGTGGAGAAAGTCCGAAAGACAAGAAAAGGCGAACTCCAAGTTACTGTTAAAGACGCAAAGCAAATGAGGGACGCCTTGAATCTGAAAACATTTCATTCAACTATAGTGGAACCGTATATCCCAGCATTTCTCAATACCTGTAAGGCTGTAGTTAACAGCTACGAATTCCAGGGAATGAGTAATGGCGAAATTAAGTACCACATGAAAGATCAAGGAGTCGTCGATGCCTTCGTCTTTAATAGGAGGATCGCAGACGGTGAACGAAAACGATCAACTACAGCTGTACTGACTTTTGACGGACATGTTAGGCCCACCCATGTCTTGGTAGGATATGAGAGAGTCCAAACGAAAACATACGTTCCATTTCCCATGCGATGTTTTAACTGCCAAAGGTTTGGACACACTGATAAGGCCTGCCGTAACACCCAGGTATGCTCCAAATGTGCTCAAACCGGACACAGGGACGATGACTGTACACAAACGGAGGAAAAATGCTACCACTGTTCGGGTCAGCATGCTGCCTCAGACAGGAAGTGCCCTTCCTACCTGAGGGAGTATGAGATCAGTAGGGTGAGAGCAGAGAATAATTTGGACTACAAGGAGGGTAAGAGGCAGGTGGAGATATCCTTGCAGACACCAACACCTGGAATGTCCTTCGCATCCGCTGTATCCAAAAACACCTCACCTCCCAAAATGTGCACCACTGGAACACAGACTGAGACCAGGACCATTGCAACACAAACTGACTCCACACTCACCGGATATCCAACCACAGACGCCAATGACGAGAACTCAAAGACAACTATGACTACTAACGAGACTAAAACTAAAAACAAGTTAAACGTGACCACAAAACCTAAACAGACTCACGACCTTGTCTACCCCGATGTAAGGAGGAGGTCGCTTTCTGCCGAAAGCATGACAAGAGACTCTTCACCACAACCAGTGTTTCGCATTGTTGAAATACACCGGGGGCAGGGAGCCCCTGCCGAGCAGAGTACTGGCTTTTTGGAGCCGGGACACTGCTCATGTGATGCGGGGGATCCTTCCCCGGCACACAATTCCCCCCCAGAAACAAGAGCAAAGAAAAATAAAACCCAAAACGCTGACCATATCAACTCTCACACTTAAAATTCAATATCATCCAGTGGAATTGCAGAGGTGCTAGGAATAAAAATGCTCAATTTCATTTACTAAAGTCATTATTCCGGCCGGACGTTTTTTGCCTACAAGAGACGCTACTTGCGGGTCACGACGACCCACCTGTATTTGACAACTACACGTCCTACAGGGGAGACAACCTAAGGGGGGTAGCCCTATATATTAGGAGTGAATTCGCCCAACAAAGAGTCAACCTGAGCGTGAACCTGCAGGCTGTGGCGTGCAGAGTCAAGTTTCGGTCTGGCTATGTTGCCGTCTGCTCACTATACTGTCTTCCGGGCGGGCTCATTGACGATGGTGAGCTTGAGGAGCTATTTAACCAACTGCCAGGAAAAAAAATGATCCTCGGCGATCTCAATGCTCGCCATTTGCGGTGGGGCAGTGTCCGGAGTGACGGGAGGGGAGAGCAGGTGGCTGCAGCTATACTCAACTCCAACTTGTCTCTTCTGAATGACGGTAGTGCGACTCGAGTGGACGAACGATTTGGCACAGCCTCAGCTATAGACATCTCTATAGTTGATGCTTCCTTGCTATTAGATTGTAAATTTTCTACATACGACGACTCTCTGGGTAGCGACCATTTTCCGATCTGCATTTCTTATGAGTGTGGCGCCCCAACGGCTACTCCCGAGGTGCGCTACAACCTTAGGAAAGCAGACTGGAGGGCCTACTCTGGAGCCGTTCGTATAGACACCATTGGAGTAGACATCAACACCAAAATGTCACACATACAACAAGCTATAATACACGCAGGAGATTTAACAATTCCTAAGAATTCTGCAACAACCCACAGGCCTGGAGTTCCATGGTGGACACCAGACTGCCGACGAGTGGTTTGTGAGCGAAATAGGCGATGCCGTTTATTCAATAGAATTCCATCTCTTGTAAACTTAATTGAATATAAAAAAGCTAGAGCCAAGGCTAGGAGGGTTCTCAGGGAGTGTAAGAGAGAGTCTTGGCGGGCATTCGTCTCCACTATTAACAAGGATACCCCTTCCTCTGAGGTATGGTCGGCTATAAACCGGGTCAGATCCAAAGGAGGAAGGACTTTTATCCCACAGGTGAGTAGTGGAGGGCGGCTTCTCGACGAACCCCAGGGCATTGCCAACGCCCTAGGCCAGAAGTTCGCAGATGCCAGTAGCTCCACCAATCATGATCCACGCTTCGGCGTGTTCCGTTATCGTGCCGAGTTCTTGCATCTCGACTTCGAGAACGGGGACGAACAGGACTACAATCGAGCATTTTCCCCAGAGGAACTTTCCTTTGCTTTAAATAAGGGCAAGGGCTCTACTCCTGGACCTGACGGTATACGATACGAGATGATTAAGCACCTTGACCAGGGAAACCTGGACAAATTGCTAGAAGTGTTCAATGAGATCTGGACGTCCAGAACGTTTCCAAACTCATGGCACTTTGCCCATGTCGTACCGATCCCGAAGAGGGACAAATGCCCTACCAATCACAAACTCATTCCGTCCGATTTCGCTCACAAACTGTCTGTATAACGTCATGGAACGTATGATAAAGCGTAGGCTAATGTATTTTTTGGAAAGTAACAACTTATTGAATGATCGACAGTGTGGTTTCCGCCAAGGTAGAAGCACACTAGATCATTTAATAAGTCTTGAAACTGACATCTCAAAAGCTCTTTGCAGTAAAGAAACGCTAATTGCAGTATTCCTAGACATAGAAAAAGATTTCGACATGACATGGCGGACTGGCCTCATGATGAAGCTCCACGCCTTGGGTCTGAGAGGTAATTTGCCAATTTTCAT
>NW_024751153.1:0-8175 GCF_018991925.1 Homarus americanus
AAGTACGCCCATGGGACAGATACAAGTACACTTAACAGGACAGATACAGTACATAACAGGACAAATACGGGTACACTTAAGGACAGATGCAGGTACCTTAAGAGGACAGATGCAAATGGCTGTTGGGACAGTAGTACACTTAACAGGACAGATACAGGTACACTTAACAAGACAGATACAAGTACACTTAACAGGACAGATACAGGTACACTTAACAAGACAGATACAAGTACACTTAACAGGACAGATACAGGTACACTTAACAGGACAGATACAGGTACAATTAACAGGACAGATACAGGTACACTTAAAAGGACAGATACAGGTACACTTAACAGGACAGATACAGGTACACTTAACAGGACAGATACAGGTACACTTAACAGGACAGATACAGGTACACTTAAAAGGACAGATACAGGTACACTTAAGAGGACAGATACAAGTACACTTAACAGGACAAATGCAATACACTTAACAGGACAGATACAAGCACACTTAACAAGACAGATGCAGGTACACTTAACAGGACAGATACAGGTACACTTAACAGGACAGATACAAGTACACTTAACAGGACAGATACAGGTACACTTAAAAGGACAGATACAGGTACACTTAACAGGACAGATACAAGTACACTTAACAGGACTAATGCAAGTACACTTAATCAGGACAGATACAAGTACACTTAACAGGACAGATGCAGGTACACTTAACAGGACAGATACAGGTACACTTAACAGGACAGATACAAGTACACTTAACAGGACAGATACAGGTACACTTAACAGGACAGATAGAAGTACACTTAACAGGACAGATACAGGTACAGTTAACAGGACAGATACAAGTACACTTAACAGGACAGATACAGGTACACTTAACAGGACAGATACAGGTACACTTAACAGGACAGATACAGGTACACTTAACAAGAAAGATACAAGTACACTTAACAGGACAGATACAGGTACACTTACAGGACAGATACAGGTACACTTATCAAGAAAGATACAGGTACACTTAACAGGACAGATACAGGCACACTTAACAGGACAGATACAAGTACACTTAAGAGGGTAGATACAGGTACACTTAACAGGACAGATACAAGTACACTTAACAGGATAGATACAGGTACACTTAACAGGACAGATACAGGTACACTTAACAGGACAGATACAAGTACACTTAACAGGACAGATACAGGTACACTTAACAGGACAGATACAGGTACACTTAACTGGGCAGATACAGGTACACTTAACAGGACAGATACAAGTACACTTAACAGGACAGATACAGGTGCCTTAACAGGACAGATACAGGTACACTTAAAAGGACAGATACAGGTACACTTAACAGGACAGATACAAGTACATTTACCAGGACAAATGCAAGTACACTTAACAGGACAAATACAAGTACACTTAACAGAACAGATGCAGGTACACTTAACAGGACAGATACAGGTACACTTAACAGGACAGACACAAGTACACTTAACAGGACAGATACAGGTACACTTAACAGGACAGATAGAAGTACACTTAACAGGACAGATACAGGTACACTTAACAGGACAGATACAAGTACACTTAACAGGACAGATACAGGCACACTTAACAGGACAGATACAGGTACACTTAACAGGACAGATAGAAGTACACTTAACAGGACAGATACAGGTACACTTAACAGGACAGATAGAAGTACACTTAACAGGACAGATACAGGTACACTTAACAGGACAGATACAAGTACACTTAACAGGGCAAATGCAAGTACACTTAACAGGACAGATACAAGTACACTTAACAGGACAGATGCAGGTACACTTAACAGGACAGATACAGGTACACTTAACAGGACAGATACAGGTACACTTAACAAGACAGAAACAAGTACACTTAACAAGACAGATACAAGTACACTTAACAGGACAGATACAGGTACACTTAACAGGACAGATGCAGGTACACTTAACAGGACAGATACAGGTACACTTAACAGGACAGATACAAGTACACTTAACAGGACAAATACAGGTACACTTAAAAGGACAGATACAGGTACATTTACAGGACAGATAGAAGTACACTTAACAGGACAGATACAAGTACACTTAATAGGACAGATACAAGTACACTTTGAATCCTGAGCATGTTTATACTTTAAGAGACTACTGGACAGCCACTGGTCAGACTGGGAAATAAATCAAATGAATTGCCGTATAAGTCCGGGTGAAGGAGCGGCCACCAATGTTTATATGAATGGATAATTACCTATGTTGATCTACTGTATAGGCGGCGGGAACATGTAATGGTCTAGTGAATTTTGTTTGGTACCTGTTGTTAATGATTTCTCTCTTCTCTTCTCTTCTCTTCTCAATGGTATTACACGTATACAGTTATACAGTAATAACAGTCGACGTCAGCTGTTCTCCGCCATTGTCCGCGTGACGTCACTGCCTCGTGTGAGAATAATTATTGTAATCACAGTTCCGGAAGAGTCCATAACACGGCACGTCACTTAACTGGTTCTGTAGTTAGGGTTTTTTATATGATATCTCCGGCAAACGGTTTAGTTCATATATCCGGCAAATGTTTTAGTTCATATATCCGGCAAATGTTTTAGTTCATATATCCGGCAAATGTTTTAGTTCATATCTCCGGCAAATGGTTTAGTTCATATATCCGGCAAATGTTTTAGTTCATATATCCGGCAAATGTTTTCGTTCATATATCCGGCAAATATTTTAGTTCATATATCCGGCAAATGTTTTAGTTCATATATCCGGCAAATGTTTTAGTTCATATATCCGGCAGACGGTTTAGTTCATATATCCGGCAAACGTTTTAGTTCTGGTATACGTTACGTATTTTTTCATTTTTATTAATACCTTTACATGATGATGATGATGAATGGTGATAATGATGATGACCTTTAAATATGATAACGACTTAACTTTAACTGTAATAATAACATATAAATACTGGTTTAAAAATAATATAATTAGTCAGCAGTAAATTTAACCCCACTGACCCAAGCTTACATAAACACACCTGATTTACCAATTTGTTAAGTTCACAATAAATGGGTATTTTACACTCAAAAGTTTATAGCCAATTACGTTTTAATGAATGATTGCATTTTTGTGTGTCAAAGGCGACCGTACGTCTGGCGAAGGAGTTTTATGACTGTGAGGAGAAGGCCAGACGCTGCTCATTACCAGTACTGGCAGTGTGTTTTATGGTAGACCCTGACTGTGCCTTGGGTGCACCGACGACACCAGCCGATCACACACACATTTACTTACTTACTCACTCCACCGACAGACTATTACTTCGTCGATAGATTCTCACATATATTCTTAACGTAATTAGTGAAGGTCGGCTGGTCTCCACACTCCCTCCACTTCCCCGTGTCCACTGCGGCCACCACACACGTAGCCAAAGATCCATTTACAAGCTCCTTACACGTGTCTGTGCGCCCCGCCCACCATTCTCCAGACACACACACATTTCATCCTGTCCTCGGATGGGCGTGTGACTTGTGGCAGGTGTCGTCGCCCTTACCTTACGACCCAAGACAATGTTTCTTACCTACCACTGTGTCGTACATTACTGCTGTCTTCCCTGCTGGCGGGGCACGTAGGTCGACCATCACACATAATGTTTACTTACAAAATACACAATAGTTTCCACCATTCAGGATGATGCAATAACTAACCTCTTGAGGATTTTTAGCTTTAATTATCATCCTTCGAATGTTATTGTTTAAACCAACGTCCTTAAAGATTTATTGCTTAAACCATCGTTAAAGGTTATAACAGCTGGGTTAAGTTCCCTGTCATCATCTTTTAGGATTTGGTTTGACATTAAAAATAACCATTATTCCCGTCTTTATATACAGCATTAACCCTAGGCCACATTATTTACCGTCTTGGCCACTAGTCTTATTCATCATAGTTTAATACCGTCTCTTCACTATTCCGAGTTCAGACCAATATCATCTGCATATCGAACATTTGATACTACTTTACCATTAACTTTTAGTCCTTCATCGTTTCTTATAACTTTTCTCATTATAAATTTTTGATCAGTGATTATGCAGTCCTGGAGATAGCACGCAGCCCTTTCTAACTCCTTCCGAGGGTTAGGTTAGTTTAGGTTAAGTTAGGTTTTATTAATTAAGTAGGAGATGTTGTTAGGTTGTGTTAGGGATCTCTTGAAGACTAGGAATCCCCGCATATTTCGCTTGGTGATTAAGTACCTTAACTCTAAACGGGGGGTTAGGTTAGTTTAAGTTAGATTGAGTTAGGTTAGGTTACGTTAGGTTAAATTGGATTAAATTGGGTTAGATTAGGTTTTAATTAGGTTAGGTTTGGTTAGGTTGAAACAAGGGATGGCTCCTTAACTTTATGATATCCGGTTAATATTAGGATAAGTGTTATAAAGATAGGGCAGGTTAATGTTTGGTTTGGTTTGGTTAGGTTAGCTTTGCGTTATGTTAGGTTACATTAGTTTAATGTTAGGTTAACTTAATGGACTAGGTGGCTAAACTGCGAATCATCCCCCCCCTCCCTCCCTCCCCACTCCACCTGCTGTTTGATAATTTTGATAAACGACCAAACAGGCAGACAGACAGAGATAAATACACGAATAAATATATAATGAAATGGACATACACTTAGACAGATGAATATATCAAATAGGCAGACAGACACAAGACCCCCCAGGTTGGTATGTCATGGTCCTTCAGTGTGTGGTGATAAATGGCTCAGGTCTTGTGTGTTCGTGGGTCTGCGGGTCTCTGAATTTTCTAAAAGTTATTATTACTTTTTCTTCGTCAGTAATGTATAGGAGTGATGCTCAAGGTTCCTTTATTAACGGTGGGTCTCTCTCTCTCTCTCTCTCTCTCTCTCTCTCTCTCTCTCTGTGTGTGTGTGTGTGTGTTTTGCGCTATTCGGCCCCTGAAGAGCCCTGGCGTCTCCTTACTAACGTTGCGTCAAATGGCCTAAGACACAAACTGGCGTTTCTCCCACTCCTGGGAGTTGTTGATATAGTGTGCGCCTATTTTTGCCAGGTCTTGGAGGGGGAGGTGTCTATCTGTCCTTCTGTCTTTTCAATTATGTGATCCTCTCTCTCTCTCTCTCTCTCTCTCTTTTTTCCTTCTTCCTCTTTTCCCTTCTTCCTCTTTTCCCTCTTTTTTTTCCTTCTTTCACTTTTCTCTCTCTCTCCTTTCTCCTGTCTCTCTTTCATTCTCCCTCTGCTGCTCTCTGATTCATCCTCTCGACTTTTCCCTCCTCTCTCTCTCTCCAGAAACAATAAATATACAGTAAACTCCTAAGTGGCATCCCTCCCCCTACACCAATTACCATACATGGGTCAACACGTGGACACGTCAATAGTCATCAGTGGTAGAACGTAACAAAGGGTAATCCTGGGCCGAGTTTACTCTTTTCAATAATTTACCATCCAGCTATTCTTATATGCTCTTTATCTCTATATACCTTATATTCTTATATAAGTAACTCGTATGCTTCTCTGCTTATGTTTTCCAAGTCAATGTTCTTTCTTTCATTTCCTTTCATATATATATATATATTCTCAGTTTCAATGTTCCTACCTTTCTGAAGTATACTTTGTTATATGTCTATTCTTATACATGGGTTAGTCTGGGGAACCATGTTATTCTTTGTACAACTCTTTTTATACTTACAAAGGGTAGCTGCCACCACCCAGACTTTTCATTATATAACCTAACTCATGGAAAGTTGTTGGGTAGTGTGGTAGATGTCTAGGCACGTGAGTAAGTATTATTTTCTGGGAACCAATGTTAAGAAGGAGCAGAGTGGTGATACTCGGAGATTTACTAATTCAATATTTATTGACAAGTGAGTGGAGAAGATGCATCTTAAATTCACTCAGGCTAAACAGAACCGCAATTAACTTATTAAATCATCAAACACTTCAAGAGCTTATTACCTCATTCAACACCTCCAAATACTCATTACTTTATTAGACAATTGGGATATCATTACCTTGATACATGAGATTCCGTAACTATTATTCACAAGCCATCACTGGACTAAAATCGTAAATCGAGATAAATGAAACAAATTGATGAATCACATTGAAAATTTTTGAAACTTAAAGGGCGAAGTGTTCTTATGGATGTTCACCTAACAAACACAATGCGAGTTACCTGTTCAGCGATAAACAAGCAAACACACACTCACACGCACACACACACCACAAACAAACTTTGCAAAATAGTTCAACATTTCGTGACTGTGGTCTTAAGGTCAGGGTCAAGTTAGAGGCTACAACCACTCACTACTAACCTGACCAATTGACGGAGCCAACATTCACTCGAGAACCAGACGGGATAATTTAACCATTATTCATCACTTTTGTATTATAGAATTGATGTGTCTGTTCCTCATATACCGTCATCACATTCGAGCATTGGGATGTAATAAACACAAATGACCTAACCTAACCTAACCTAACCTAACCTGCCACTAAAACCAGATTTTCTATTACATAACGCTAAGACAGTGAACTCTCAACATGTTTTCTTTTACTTCTGTATGTCAGAATGTATTTCCCCTCCTTTCAGATTGTCTATATCATTTTGTTCCAAATAAAGCTATGCATATACACAAAATGCTTCTTTTTCCATATTAGTATATCATTTATTTTGGATTATTTTTATGGCAGGTTTGATATTTCAATTGAAAATGTTGATTGATTTATAAAACTTGAATAAAAGTAAAATAGTTTTTTATATTTATAATGAATTACTTAACAGACCAAACTGAAGCATAATGCAAAAAACAAAAAGTTCAATAGAATACCAGGATATTGTAAATTTGTAATTAATTTTATTCAGATAAAGATTACAGTCAATGAGAAACCTGTGATTGTTTTTTCTTCGCCAATTCTGGGATACGCGGAGGAGTGTTTGAAAGGGCACAACGCAGGTCATTTTCTACCTCTAATCTACTACGTTGCTTCGTTTTAATTTGCAACAGAGTTGAAAAGCCTGACTCACAGGAGAAATGTATAAACTTTAATGAAGCAATGGGTAAGCTCTTTCTACCGCTTTTGGGTAGCATCAAAGACCAAAATTTGTTGAATTTCTCGTGGTACTATATCTCTTTGCTCCGAATCAGTTCCCAGAAGCCTGAATTCCCCCCTGGTTGAGAACCCCTGGTGTAGATGATGATGGTGAAGATGATAATGGTGTAGATGATGATGGTGTAGATGATAATAGTGTAGATGATAATAGTGTAGATGATAATAGTGTAGATGATAATAGTGTAGATGATGATCGTGTAGATGATGATAGTGTAGATGATAGTGTAGATGATAATAGTGTAGATGATGATCGTGCAGATGATAATAGTGTAGATGATGATCGTGTAGATGATAATAGTGTAGATGATAATAGTGTAGATGATGATCGTGTAGATGATAATAGTGTAGATGATGATCATGTAGATGATGATAATGTAGATGATAATAGTGTAGATCTACACTATCATCATCTACACTCAACATTTTCTCACAGTTCCAACCTGACTCTATATCTACAGGAGCCTTTACAATAAGACTAGCAGGTTGTTCCAAAATACTATATCATCGTAGAGCGCGAGTTATGACGAGACCTTGTCTGATATCTGTTGTTTTCATAATACACTTGATGGGATACTCCTGTAGTTGGAATCCCCAATTCGAGCAAGGTGTAGCTCGATAACTCCACATATGGACGTCCTATCACCTAACATTTGAAGAGAGAAACGATATCGCTAAAATGTTTGGCTGCAAGTTGATCCCACTCTATTTACCAGAGGAGGGTTGTCAAAAATAATCACGTCCGAAGGGTGAGCAAGGTATCCTTCCCCCACTGGTGAAAGGTAGACCTTCCTCACCGCTGGAGGGTGCAGAAACTAGCCACTCCTCACTGACGGAGGGTGCAGGGGGTAGCCTCTCATCACTGACGGAGGGTGCAGAGGGTAGCCCCTCATCACTGACGGAGGGTGCAGGGGGTAGCCTCTCATCACTGACGGAGGGTGCAGAGAGTAGCCCCTCATCACTGACGGAGGGTGCAGGGGGTAGCCTCTCATCACTGACGGAGGGTGCAGAGAGTAGCCCCTCATCA
>NW_024751154.1:0-8489 GCF_018991925.1 Homarus americanus
CTCCATCATGGTCTTTGTTATACTCCATCAGGGGCCTTTGTTATACTCGACCAGGGGACTTTGTTATACTCGATCAGGGGACATTGTTATACTTGATCACTGGACTTTGAAATATTCGATCAGGGGGGCTTTGTTATACTCGACCAGGGGCCTTTGTTATGCTCGATAAGGGTACTTTGTTATACTCGATGAGGGGCCTTTGTTATTCTCGATCAGGGGACTTTGTTTTACTCGACCAGGGGACTTTGTTATACACGATCAGGGGACTTTGTTATACTAGATCAGGAGAATTTTTTATACTCGACCAGGGGACTTTGTTATACTCGATCAGAGGACTTTGTTATACTCGATCGGGGGACTTTGTTACACTCTATCAGGGGACTTTGTTATACTCGATCAGAGGACTTTGTATTATTCGATCAGGGGGGGTTTGTTATGCTCGACCAGGGGCCTTTGTTATGGTCGATAGGAGGACTTTGTTATATTCGATCAGAGGACTTTGTTATTCTCGATCAGGGGCCTTGGTTATACTCGACCAGGGGACTTTATTATACTCGACCAGGGTCTTTGTTATACTCCATTAGGGGCCTTTGTTATACTCCATCTGGGTCTTTGTTATACTCGATCAGGGGACTTTGTTATACTTGATCAGGAGACTTTGCATTATTCGATCAGGGGGGCTTTGTTATGCTCGACCAGGGGCCTTTGTTATGCTCGATAAGGGGACTTTGTTATACTCGATCAGGAGGCTTTGTTATACTCAACAGGGGGCCTTTGGTATACTCGATCAGGGGCCTTGGTTATATTCGACCAAAGGACTTTGTTATACTCGATCAGGGGAATTTGTTATACTCGACAAGGGGACTTTGTTATACTCGATAAGGGGAATTTGCTATACTCGATTAGGGGACTTTGTTATACTCGATCAGGGGACTTTGTTATACTCGATCACGGGGCTTTGTTTTCCTTGATCAGGGGTCTTTGTTATACTCCATTAGGGTCTTTGTTATACTCCATCAGGGGCCTTCGTTATACTCGACCAGGGGACTTTGTTATACTCGATCAGGGGACATTGTTATACTTCATCACTGGACTTTGTAATATTCGATCAGGGGGGCTTTGTTATACTCGACCAAGGGCACTTTGTTATGCTCGACCAGGGGAATTTGTTATTACTTGACCAGGGGACTTTGTTATACTCGACAGGGGACTTTGTTTCACTCGATCAGGGGACTTTCTTATACTCGACCAGGGGACTTTGTTTCACTCGATCAGGGGCCTTTGTTATGCTCGACCAGGGGACTTCTTTATACTCGATCAGAGGACTTTGTTATACTCAATCAGGGGACTTTGTTATACTCGACCAGGGACTTTGTTTTACTCGATCAGGGGACTTTGTTATACTCGACCAGGGGACTTTATATTATTATTCGATCAGAAGTTTGTTATATATCGTAGGGCCTTTGTTATGCTCGATAAGTGGACTTTGTTATATTCGATTAGAGGACTTTGTTATTCTCGATCAAGGGCCTTGGTTATACTCGACCAGGGGACTTTGTTATACTCGACCAGGGGACATTGTTATACTAGATCAGGGGAATTTGTAATACTCGACCAGGGAACTTTGTTATACTCGACAAGGGGACTTTGTTATGCCCGATGACGGGCCTTGGTTATACTCGACAAAGGGACTTTGTTTTACTCGATCAGGGAACTTTGTTATACTTGATCACTGGACTTTGTAATATTCGATCAGGGGGGCTTTGTTATACTCGAACAGGGGCCTTTCTTGCTCGTAAAGTGCTTTGTTATATTCACGATCAAGTGCTATTTATACTCGATCAGAATGACGCTGTTATATAAACCCAGGGAGACTTTCCTTTATACTCGATCAGGGGACTTTCTTGCCACCGATCAGGGCTTTGATATCTTTCGATCAGAGACTTTTATACTCGACCAGGGGGCTGTTATATATTCGATTAGGGGCTTTATTTATACTCGACCAGGGGAGCGCTGCCGATTATTAGGGAACATTGCTCAATCAAAGGGGCTTTGTTGCTACTCGTCAGGGCTTTGTTATACTCGATCAAGGGCCTTTGTCAAGATCGATCAAGGGACTTTGTTAGACTCGATGAGGGGCCTTTGTTATACTCGATGAGGGGCCTTTGTTATACTCAATCATGGGCCATTGTTATATTCAACCAGGGACTTTGTTATACTCGAACATGGGGATTTGTTATATTCGATTAGGGGACTTTGTTATACTCGATGAGGGGTATTTGTTATACTCGATCAAGGGCCTTTGCTAAACTCGATTAAGGGACTTCGTTAGACTCGATTAGGGGACTTTGTTATACTCGATCAGGGGCCTTTGTTATTCTCGACCAGGGGCCTTTGTTATGCTCGATCAGGGGACTTTGTTATACTCGATGAGGGGGCTTTGTTTTCCTCGATCAGGGGACTTTGTTATACTCCACAATGGTCTTTGTTATACTCCATCAGGGGCCTTTGTTATACTCGAGCAGGAGACTTTGTTATACTCGATCAGAGGACTTTGTATTATTCGAAGACGGGGGGTTTGTTATGCTCGACCAGGGGCCTTTGTTATGCTCGATAAGGGGACTTTGTTATATACGATCAGAGGACTTTGTTATTCTCGATCAGAGGCCTTGCTTATAATCGACCAGGGGACTTTGTTATACTCGACCAGGGGAATTTGTTATACTCGATCAGGGGAATTTGTAATACTCGACCACGGGACTTTGTTATACTCGATAAGGGGACTTTGTTATGCTCGATCAGGGGCCTTGGTTATACTCGACCAAAGGACTTTGTTATACTAGACCACGGGACATTGTTATACTCGAGCAGGGGACTTTGTTGTACTTGATCACTGGACTTTGTAATATTAGTTCAGGGGGGCTTTGTTATACTCGACCAGGGGCCTTTCTTATGCTCGATAAGGGGACTTTGTTATATTCGATCCTGGTACTTTCTTATACTCGATCAGGGGACTTTGTTATACTCCATCATGATCTTTGTTATACTCCATCAGGGGCCTTTGTTATACTCGACCAGGGGACTTTGTTATACTCAATCAGGGGACTTTGTTATGCTCGATCAGGGGCCTTGGTTATACTCGATCATGGGGCTTTGTTTTCCTTGATCAGGGGTGTTTGTTATACTCCATCAGGGTCTTTGTTATACTCCATCAAGGGCTTTTGTTATACTCGACCAGGGGACTTTGTTATACTCGATCAGGGGCCTTTGTTATTCTCGACCAGAGGACTTTGTTATACTCGACCAAAGGACTTTGTTATACTCGATGATTGGACTTTGTTATACTCGATCAGGGGGCTTTGATATGCTCGATCAGGGGACTTTGTTATACTCGATCAGGGGACTTTGTTATATTCGATCAGGGGACTTTGTTTTCCTTGATCAGGGGTCTTTGTTATACTCCATCATGGACTTTGTTATACTCGATTAGGGGCCTTTGTTATTCTCGACCAGAGGACTTTGTTATACTCGACCAGAGGACTTTGTTATACTCGATGATTGGACTTTGTTATACTCGATCAGGGGGCTTTGATATACTCGATCAGGGGACTTTGTTATACTCGATCAGGGGACTTTGTTATACTCGATGATTGGGCTTTGTTATACTTGATCAGGGGACTGTGTTATACTCGACCAGGGTCCATTGTTATACTCGACCAGTGGCCTTTGTTATACTCCATCAGGCGGCTTTGTTATATTCGATTAGGGGACTTTGTTTTACTCGACCAGGGGCCTTTGTTATGGTCAACCAGGGGACTTTGTTATACTCAATCAGGGGACTTTGTTATACTCGATCAGGGAGCATTGTTTTCCTCGACCAGGGGACTTTGTTATACTCGATTAGGGGACTTTGTTATACTCGATGATTGGGCTTTGTTTTACTCGATCAAGGGCCTTTGTCAATCGATCAGGGGACTTTGTTAGACTCGATGAGGGGCCTTTGTTATACTCGATGAGGGGCCTTTGTTATACTCAATCATGGGCCATTGTTATATTCAACCAGGGACTTTGTTATACTCGAACAGGGGGCTTTGTTATATTCGATTAGGGGACTTTGTTATACTCGATGAGGGGCATTTGTTATACTCGATCAAGGGCCTTTGTTAAATTCGATTAAGGGTCTTTGTTAGACTCGATTAGGGGACTTTGTCATACTCGATCAGGGGCCTTTGTTATTCTCGACCAGGGGCCTTTGTTATGCTCGATCAGGGGACTTTGTTATACTCGATCAGGGGGCTTTGTTTTCCTCGATCAGGGGACTTTGTTATACTCCATCATGGTCTTTGTTATACTCCATCAGGGGCCTTTGTTATACTCGACCAGGGGACTTTGTTATACTCAATCAGGGGACTTTGTTATACTTAATTAGGGTACTTTGTAATATTCGATCAGGGGGGCTTTGTTATACTCGACCAGGGGCTTTTGTTATGCTCGATATGGGGACTTTGTTATACTCGATCTGGGGCCTTTGTTATACTCGATTAGGGGACATTACTATACTCGACCAGGGAACTTTGTTATACACGAACAGGGGATATGTTATACTTGATCAGGGGATGTGTATACTCGATGAGGGGACTTTGTTATACTCGATCAGGGGGCTTTATTTTCCTTGATCAGGGGTCTTTGTTATACTCCATCAGGGTCTTTGTTATACTCTATCAGGGGCTTTTGTTATACTCGACCAGGGGACTTTGTTATACTCGATCAGGGGCCTTTGTTATTCTCGACCAGAGGACTTTGTTTTACTCGACCTGAGGACTTTGTTATGCTCGATGATTGTGCTTTGTTATACTCGATCAGGGGGCTTTGATATACTCGATCAGAGGACTTTGTTATACTCGATCAGGGGACTTTGTTATACTCGATCAGGGGGCATTGTTTTCCTTGATCAGGGGTCTTTGATATAATCCATCATGGACTTTGTTATACTCGATCAGGGGCCTTTGTTATTCTCGACCAGAGGACTTTGTTATACTCGACCAGAGGACTTTGTTATACTCGATGATTGGACTTTGTTATACTCGATCAGGGGGATTTGATATACTCGATCAGGGGACTTTGTTATACTCGATCAGGAGACTTTGTTTTACTCGATGATTTGGCTTTGTTATACTCGATCAGGGGACTTTGTTATACTCGACCCGGGTCCATTGTTATGCTCGACAAGTGGCCTTTGTTATTCTCCATCAGGCGGCTTTGTTATATTCGATTAGGGGACTTTGTTTTACTCGACCAGGGGCCTTTGTTATGGTCAACCAGGGGACTTTGTTATACTCAATCAGGGGACTTTCTTATACTCGATCAGGGGGCTTTGTTTTCCTCTACCAGCGGACTTTGGTATATTCGACCAGGGGACTTTGTTAGACTCGATGAGGGGCCTTTGTTATACTCGATGAGAGGCCTTTGTTATGCTCAATCATGAGCCATTGTTATATTCAACCAGGGGACTTTGTTATACTCGATCAGGGGGTTTTGTTATATTCGATTAGGGGACTTTGTTATACTCGATGAGGGGCATTTGTTATACTCGATCAATGGCCTTTGCTATACTCGATTAAGAGACTTTCTTACACTCGATTAGGGGCCTTTGTTATTTTCGATCAGGGGACTTCGTTATACCTGATGAGGGGATTTTGGTATACTCGACCTGGGGCCTTTGTTATGCTCGATTAGGGGACTTTGTTATGCTCGATCATGGGCCTTTGTTATACTATATCAGGGGCTTTATTATACTCGACCAGGGGGGTTTGATATACTCGATCGGGATACTTTGTTATTCTCGGTAAGGGGTTTTATTATACTCGATCAGGAGACTTTGTTATACTCGATTAGGGGACTTTGTTATACTCGATCAAGGGACTTTGTTACACTTGATCAGGGGGCTTTGTTTTCCTCGATCAGGGGACCTTGTTATACTCCATCATGGTCTTTGTTATACTCCATCAGGGGCCTTTGTTATACTCGACAAGGGGACTTTTTTGTACTCGATTAGGGGACTTTGTTATACTTGATCAGGGGACTTTGTAATATTCGATCAGGGGGGCTTTGTTATACTCGACCAGGGGCCTTTGTTATACTCGATAAGGGGTCTTTGTTATACTCGATCAGAGGCCTTTGTTATAATCGATTAGGGGACATTACTTTACTCGACCAGGGAACTTTGTTATACACGATCAGGGGATATGTTATACTCGATCATGATATGTGTTATACTCGATGAGGGGTCTTTGTTATACTCGATCAGGGGGCTTTGTTATACTCAATCAGGGAGCTTTGTTTTCCTCGATCAGGTGACTTTGTTATACTCCATCAGGCATCTTTGTTATTCTCCATTAGGGGCCTTTGTTATACTCCATCAGGGTCTTTGTTATACTCCATTAGAGGCCTTTGTTACTCTCAAACAGGGGACTTTGTTTTGCTCGATCAGGGGACTTTGTTATACTTGATTAGGGGACTTTGTATCATTCGATCACGGGGGGCTTTGTTATGATCGCCCCGGGGCCTTTGTTATGATCGATAAGGGGACTTTGTTATACTCGATGAGGAGGCTTTGTTGGACTCAACCGGGGGCCTTTGTTATACTCGATGAGGGGCCTTGGTTTTACTCGACCAGGGGACTTTATTATACTGTACTCGATCAAGGGAATTTGTTATACTCGACCAGGGGACTTTGTTATACTCGATACTTGGACTTTGTTATACTCGATCAGGGGACTTTGTTATACTCGATTAAGGGCCTTTGTTATACTCGATCAAGGGCCTTTGTCATACTCGATCAGAGGACTTTGTTAGACTCGATGAGGGGTCTTTGTTATAGTCGATGAGGGGCCTTTTTTATACTAAATCATGGGCCTTTGTTATACTCAACCAGGGGACTTTGTTATACTCGATCAGGGGAATTTGTTATACTCGACCAGGGGATTTTACTATACTCGATGAGGGGACTTTTTTATATTCGATCAGGGGACTTTGTTATACTCGATCACGTGCCTTTATTATTCTTGATCAGGGGACTTTGTTATATTCGATGAGGGGTCTTTGTTATACTCGATCAAGGGACATTACTATACTAGACCAGGGAACTTTGTTATACACGATCAGGTGATATGTTATACTCGATCAGGGGATGTGTCATACTCGATCTGGGGACTTTGTTATACTCGATCAAGAGGCTTTGTAATACTCAACCAGGGGACTTTGTTATACTCGATCAGGGGAATTTGTTATACTCGACTAGGGCATTTTGCTATACTCGATCAGGGGAATTTGTTATACTCGACCATGGGACTTTTTTATACTAGAGACTTTTTTATACTCGATGAGAGGGCTTTGTTATACTCGATCAGGGGACTTTGTTATACTCGACCAGGGTCCTTTGTTATGCTCGACCTGTGGCCTTTCTTATAATCGATCAAGGGGCTTTGTTATATTTGTTTAGGGAACTTTATTAGACTCGATGAGGGGCATTTGATATACTCGATCAAGGGCCTTTGCTATACTCGATCAGGGGATATTGTTATACTAGATGAAGGGACTTTGTTATACTCGATTAGGGGGCTTTGTTATACTCGACCAGGGTCCTTTGTTATGCTCGATCAGAGGACTTTGTTATACTAGATCAGGGGACTTTGTTATACTCGATCAGGGGCCTTTATTATAATCGAGCAGGGGTCTTTGTTATACTCGATTAGGCGACTTTGTTATATTCGATGAGGGGACTTTGTTATACTCGAGAGGGGGCTTTGTTTTCCTCGATCAGGGGACTTTGTTTTACTCCATCATGGTCTTTGTTATACTCGATCAGGGGACTTTGTTATACTCGATCCGAGGACTTTGTTATACTTGATCAGGGGACATTACTATACTCGACCAGGGAACTTTGTTATACACGAGCAGGGGATATGTTATACTCGATCAGGGGATGTGTTATACTCGATCAAGGGTCTTTAATATACTCAATCAAGGGCCTTTGTTATACTCGATCAGGGGACTTTGTTATACTCGAGCAGGGGACTTTGTTATACTCGACCATAGGACTTTGTTACTCCCGATCAGGGGACTTTGTTATACTCAATCAAGGGTCTTTATTATACTCAATCAAGGGCCTTTGTTATACTCGATCAGGGGCCTTTGTTATACTCGATCAGGTGACTTTGTTATACTCGACCATGGGACTTTGTTATATTCGATCAGGGGACTTTGTTATACTCGATCAAGGGTCTTTATTATACTCAATCAAGGGCCTTTGTTATACTCGATCAGGGGACTTTGTTATACTCGACCAGGGGACTTTGTTATACTCGATCTGAGCACTTTGTTATACTCGATCAGGGGACTTTGTTATACTCGATCAGGGGACTTTGTTATACTCGACCAGGGGACTTTGTTATACTCATTGAGGAGGGTTTTTTATACTCGATCAGGGG
>NW_024751155.1:0-17070 GCF_018991925.1 Homarus americanus
GAAACCCGACGAGAGATGCGACCTCTCGAGTGTTCTTGGTGTATCGTTAAAATCGCGGGGATAATGACACGAGGAATTAAAGCTCTGAGGATGAGAATGATATCAAACTGAGGTAAATATTGCCAGGAGAGGAAGAGGGAGAGGGAGAGGATGTTTGAAAGGTGAGCCAGAAGGAAACCAACTGAGACAGAGAGGAAGATTAAATTTAGTGAAGCTTGTATTGTCCATCAGCTTACTGGTGACTTATGAAGATACTCAGAATACACATACAATAATCTCCAGTATAATTAATACAAAATAATGACTTGGAAAATATTATATCGCCTCTTATTATGTTATTTAACACAAGAAAAATCAGCAAAATATAAGTAATTCCACATCTGTTTTTGCATATTTCTATGAGAGTTGTCATGAAGATTTTTTGTACAAACTTGTGTCTAAATTTATCGATTCAATAGACAAAGAAAAGCCTTAATTGTTGTCTTCTGCTCCTTTTAAAATAATGGAATTTAGAGCAATGTTCAGACACACTGCTGCATCGTGCTTACAAAGTGTGTATTTTTGTTTGCCATTGTCACGGGAACATGATTATGGAATATTTATTGCTATTTTTTTCCTTAACAGTATCTTACCGACCAAACTGCACGAAAAAAATATTGACCGTCTCAACAGATCAATACAAATTCAATACACGTCAATGGCTTCATCAATTTGACCTTCAACTCGACGCTAGTGACATTATCGTCCTTGGCAGATCTGACAAACGAAATAACTCGCTAGATTTTTTCAACTTAGCACAAATTAGGCGAGCTACAATTTGTTTCTCAACTTGGCAGGTACAGATAAATTTTCAGTCAATTTAAATACGCTGGTGAATTTAAATTCTTGTTGTTTTAAGTGAAACATCATTGATCACAGTCATGTGGATCTAAAATTTTTATTCGACACTAATAACTTCATACATATATTTCGTTAATCAGTAGCAGTCAGGTGGGTAGGAAAGATGCTGGTAGTGATCAAAGTGGAGTTAGTGAGCAAATTGTTCTAGAATCTATTATAGAAGCTTCCTGTAGAAGACCATGTGTGGGTAATAATAATGTTATAACAGAAGTATGACTGTGGTCGCTTCTCTCCATCAGTATAAACTTGATCTAATTTGTGTACTATATAGCAGTCAATAGTAAGGAAAATAATTCTTATTTTCCACCACTTCAAGAAAAATTTCTAATGACTGCTAAATATTTGTTAAAAAAATCAACAAACGGTTTGGACGAGTTGGATCGAACCGGTCCCAGCACACCTCTGGATGTAATCCATTCTTGTAAATAGTGAAAGTCCACACCTTTCAGAAATGAAGTGGAAAACTATCTGATATAGAAGGGAGAGAGAAGGAGAGATGTGCATAAAGCTGCCTTCGTTCTGCTGATCCCTCACCCCTAGCCCCTCTACTGTATATCCAAGTGGCCACATCGGAATTTTAGCTGGCCATATTTTTGTAGTACATGTAATTATTTAATTTTTTCATGACTCTATTGACCTATTCTGAACAATAATCTGTCGGGTTAATATTGCACCTAGAGACTTTATTTTGGTGTCTAATAGCACATTGTGACGTGAGGTAAGTCCAAGGGCGAGATGTTTAACATCACAAAAGCTGAGAAGCTAACGAGAAAAGACTGGGAGGCTCTCATATTTGAGTGACTGAAAGATAAATGCCTGTTTGGCAACATAATTTAGCCAGGACAGCCTCTGGAGTGTGTAACATGCTACCACGACCACATAGTTGGCACGGTCTATCCCGGTGGAAACCTTAACTCCTCTTTTGTCGCTTAAGGGCCCCAAGGCTCAGTGTGCGCTAAATTGGTCAACAAGTGCATCCCTACCGTGGGATAGTAAGCTGTTCTTGCCTGAGGTTCGACACCATATGCATCGATCAAAAAGCTGCAAAGAGTGGCAGCATTTTGGTTCTTATTGATTTTATTGTAAAATGTTTATGAAAAGAATGGTATTTGGAAATTCCTACAGTAATAAGACCCATCGCCAGCGACCCCGGCACTGTGGCTGTCAGGCATACTGGTGGCAGACAACTGTGTACGCATCTGAGCATGAATATGTTGTTACGAATATGAGAAATTCATTCCTGACATAACAACCATGTTTTTTTATGTAAAATACTTCGGGACATTGTTTCATTTACAGAAAATTTACTTTTGATTTACAATGATGGATTTATAAATGAATCCCCACTCAAAAAGTTCCATGACTATATTACAATTTCCACATCAGAGAAAATGTACACAGAGTCATGTCTGGTTTTGTTCATATGGCCCGCAGCGAGATCACCATGTAATGTCTCAGCGGGTTTTCATCCCATCAGTTAGCGTAACCTCGCGGGATTTTGTGTTGTCGCCACGCAGCCGCTTTTCATGCTGTCAATTTATATAACCCATGGGGCTTCGTGCCATGTCTCCAGTGGCATTTATCCTGTCAATTTCCGTGACCCCACGGGTCTTTCTGTCGTTAGTCGGCGAAACTTTTTCTTATCCTGTCAGCTGGTGTGACCCTATCAGGATTGTCAGATGTCATTTCGTGGGTTTCCATCGTGTTAATTTAGGTCGCCTATGTTTTCACCCAACCAGCCGAGGCATTTCTTTACACTTATCTCATTTAAAGGCGCTACTTACCTTTCTATTCTCACTTGTTTTACAGTGATAGCCATTGAAGAAGTTTAGCTCAGAAAAATGTTAATATAAAAAACTTCCACTAAGATTACAATAAATAGTTATATTGAGCCCGTTTGTTCATGCTAAGAAAATAATCCAACATATTACCTATTGAAAATTATTATTGAGTGATTCGCAGCTGAAGAAGATTAATAATAGTTCAGTTAATGAAAACAGGGAATGATTATACGACATGCGCACCGTGAACGTTAACAAAGGCTATGAAGGAGCGCTCCTTACAATTCCCAATTCTGACGAATCTAGTGAGTCGACAACCTCCAGTCTGTGCGGAGAACTACAGTAAGACCCAGTTAACAGCACAATGTCACTTGTGAAATTTCAAGTTTCTGGACTTAAACAGAATTTGGGATAAAATATCTGGACTTTCTGCCTGGACCCTCTCATTGAACTTGACTTACGTCTCACAGCTTGATATTTTTAGTCATGTTAAAATTCACGTCCACAACCCTTCATTTTTCATGAAATTCGTAAAATTTCAAATGTAAATTGTATTTTGTAAATTCAATGTTTATAAATAATATGATGAATAGTATTTATACACCTGTATTTACCAGGTCTCAGCTCTCTTATCAATATAGTAAGTAATAATGACATAACTAACTGTGTGATCTTTTTTAATCATGCCAGATCTGAAACGTAATCATAGTACATTAATTAACACCTTGTATGTCGTCATGTTAGGCGCATAAAAAACATTTATACAATTTATTAAGGATTATACGCATCAGGTTCTAAAGGTAAACTCAGGTATACTCCAAATTTTAATTACCGTGTCGTGCATTATTCATATAACCACTATCACACGACAGACAAATGTATATCGGCTCACAGGTGTCAGATATAGTACCGTATGTTAATTATGTAGGACGATGATGATATAATGTAAAGGAGAGGCCCAACAATATGATAGAAACTATTTTTTGAGACCCCAACATGAGCGTTTCTTTTGAGAAAATAGAAAGCAAATTTCACACTTGGAAGGCATTGTTAATGTCATGATGTGTAAGCATTCATTTGGAAACTACAACCAATCAAGAAAAATCTTTATATTGGCAAGTATTACAGTTTAGGTCAACCACAAAGACTGACCAGTGCAGTTAAGGAACACGGTGCCAACAAGCGAGGCAACACTACAGCCATATAGTATCACCAACGACACAGTCACTGAAGTGCTCAACGTATTAGAGCTCTGGGTGTTATTGCTAAGCGTCCTGGTGAAGAAGGGCGTCAGATAATGGTACATTATGCAAATACTATACATACTGCAGCTGAAGAGAACGGTACTTGGGACTTTTCATTGGCATTACACTGGTGCTCCTGCAAACGTGATAATGTCGCTGACGGAGATAATTACAGACACAATGTTCTAGGCACTGGTATATTTCAATATAAATAATCCGTATATTAGTTTAAATATTTTGTTAGCATGTTACCTCATGAATAACCAAACTAACATAATTTGTATGTTGCCTTGATTGTCGGGTGTCTCTCAAACTGTATGTTTTCACATGCTTACAATAGTGATGAAAAAAAATCGTTTTTTAAGAAAAAAAAAGAAAAAACACGTGTTTTTTTTCTACAGACCAAAATTGCATTTCATGGTTGTATTACAGCAATTGTAACACTGCCTTAAGCCAATCTGGCTTTTGTATAATATAATTAGTAACATTTTAACTGTACTTACATAATGCAACTTAGTATTGTTTTACCTACCAAGCATATTTAATGAAATACAACTGCCATCTGCAAGTTACTTTTCCGTAATCTAAGATCTAATTATGAAAGTATATTACTGTGTCCAGTGTATGTTGGACAATTGGACTGTGGGATCGTACTGGTGATGGCCCGGGTACTGTATGCGTTTAAACAGGTTCTAACAAACTACCAGCATGCCACTACTTGAGCAGTCCACTGGGCACTGAGTATCTGATTCTCATTAGGGAAAGTTCTGAATCAGTTTATAGTAGCGGACATAATTCGCTATTATTGTTTTGTTTTTTGTTTCTAATGATAAGTTCAGACAAAAAAGACGATTTTCATCTCTGACACTCCTGGTGCATTTTACCCCTAACCCAGATATCGGGAATTAAAAATGAGAAAACAACTACAAAAAGTCTACTCTAAGCGGTGACGAGAAATGCTTTCATTTTATTGAATAAGTTGAGACAAAGCAAAAAGATTTTTTCTGACACTTATCCCTCAACCCATAACATAAATAATACATGGTTAATAGCACCAACCAAACTTACCTAAAGTTAAATAACTTCCTAAAGAACCAACCTGACTGGGCAACCGCACCCAGTAAGGTCATCTTTACGAGCTCGAAAACACAATCATATCACAGATCAAAACAAAAACAAACTATGGTCGCTCCATGGAACGTCAGGACCCGCAGTAGATGCAGCCCTCCACACGTGCAACATTTGTGAACGACTCTGCCGGTCCCGTAACGGACTCTTTGGTCACCTCAAAGCTCACTAACCTAGGTGACATCTTTAATAACTCATATCATTGTATCATAGCTGGATGATCGTCATACTCGATTCCGGGTGATAGCTAAGTAGTAGTAGTAGTAGTGTGTGTGTGTGTGTGTGTGTGTGTGTGTGTGAGTGTGTGCAGGGTGGATACAGTTCGATTTATAGGAACCAGGGTGAAACGGAGATCTTGGTGAACGAAAGACAGACTTTATGCAATCAGATAATGATGAATAAATGGTAAAAAAATCGACAATGGTAATGAAAAACAGAAAAAAATAGTGAATATATAATAAATTGGTGTAAAATGGTACCTACCTTTATTGCTGGGGAAGTGAAGGTGTGCTATTTCCAGATTATCAATGGGCAGTCATGACTATGTAATCCACTTTCACTTTTCACTCTAATCAGAAGTTAATGAAGAATGATATAAACTTCACCTCTGGCTGTTTTTTAAGACATGGCTGAGGTAGAAATGGTTGAAATGGGCGTGGACGGGCACTAAGACATGTACAGGTACAGGACTGTACAGGTAAAATAATAGTGAAGAGATTAACGAATACTAAACTTAGATAATGGTGAATAAATGAGAGAAATATAGTGAAAAAACGAATATTATAGTTAGAATAGAGTGAATAAACGAAAGAAATAATAGAGATATTGATACAGTAAATGTCATCACTCTTTTATTGCTTATGTAATGTGTTTCGTCTCTATGGTTGCCACACTATGTATTGCTCAGAACGATCTGGCAAAATAAAGAAGAATGGTCATCACCGTATTGGCGTTAAACCTTCTTGAGTTAGAAGAAGGAAAAGGTGAGGTGTCGCTGAAGTGAAATGATATACTAGTGTTTTCAGGACATATTTCTGATAACATGAAATTCTGCAGTTGAGATGCAAAGGGGATAAATGTGCATAAAAGATGTAAGGAGTGGAAAAAAATTCTGAGAAATACTGGTGTGATAAATGTAGGAGATAAGGTATAAACGAGGACGGTAAATCCCAGGATTCAGGAAATTACAAATGTACTTATGATTTTGATAATAGTAAGAAGAGGTAAGAATTGGAATACCTTGTTAATAGGGTGTGTCATACGGAGGCGAATTTTTTTTTTTGAGTTTGAAAAATCGGCCCATGGTATTAATGATGTAGTTCTATGTGCAGAATCATGTGATATCTTCAGATTTGAAAAGTTTTCATTTTTTGCTAGGTAAATTTTAACTTGAAATCTTATGAAAATTCAGTATTCCCACCCTTTTACCTCGGGGCAATGTTGCCACATAACGTGCAGTGTTGCCACGTGATGATATATATAAATGCTACTCGGCACAGTAGCTTATATACAGGGTTGCTACTCGGCACAGTAGCTTATATACAGGGTTGCTACTCGGTACAGTAGCTTATATACAGGGTTGCTACTCGGCACAGTAGCTTATATACAGGGTTGCTACTCGGCACAGTAGCTTATATACAGGGTTGCTACTCGGCACAGTAGCTTATATACAGGGTTGCTACTCGGCACAGTAGCTTATATACAGGGTTGCTACTCGGCACAGTAGCTTATATACATAACCTACACTATTTATCATAGAGTATGTGAACAATATCGACGCCATATTGGTTACCATCTTTGAGTCATATAATTAGTTAGCTACATAGTGTTAATTATTTAGTTAAATAGGAAAAAATAATCTACTAGCGTGTGTTGTGACCAAAATAAATCAACATTGTATTTACTTTCTCCTCCAGGGGGCACTAAGTCTAGAAAAATGACACAATTGACATCTACATAAAGTGACTGACCAAGGGTAGATATTGGCTACCTTTTGTGTTACTTTGAGGTCGTAAGAACACACAGAGCTGCTCTTAAGGATGTTTACCACAATACACCTCAACCAGTTTCTCATTCACTAAGGTCAAACAATAAATCTGGTTCACAAGATACACAGTAAATTTTATTAGAATACAATAATCAATTACTGTATTATTGTATTGAGGCGAATAGTCTTATGGTGTTAAGATGTGTTCTTAAGCCACGAAGGTAAACAAAAGGTATTCAATATCTGCCTTGGTTGACGATGATCTGTAGATGTTAGCAAGTCCTCCTCCTCCTGCTCTCGAGTAAGGTAAGGAAGGCCTCACCTGACCAAAATTGTTAATTAAGATAGATTACCTGAAGATTAACCCTCCCAGATTATTTCAACTAATGATTAACCTAACGCTACCTGGGAAATTAAGTTAGGTTAGATTAGGTTAGGTTAGGTCAGGTCAGGCAGTGCCAGTGTAGCTAATCTTGAGGTTAAATAAACTAGAGGCTAATCTTCACATGAGCCACTAAGACACTTTGACGGAGGCGGTTACGTACAACAGGAAAGCTCTGATAACATATAATGTACAGTATATACCGTTTAAGTTGCGTCAGCAGCTCTATACACCACTTATTGACTTACTCATTCACTGCCGTAGAAATATTTACTTCTCTAACAGGTTTCTATATGGTTCCCAGTCATTATAATACGACCTTGTAAAATCAAATGATCTAAATTAAACTAAACGTATCCAAATTAAACTTATTAGCTAACAAATCATTCTAAAACACGATATATGCAAATAAAAAGTTCTAAATTCAACTTAACTTATCGTAATATAACTATTATAACTAAACCATTTTAATTAAACCTAACCTAAACACCTCAAGTGCCACAAACAGAAGGAAAAAACACCTTTAATATTATCGTGTAAGAGGCCCCTGTAACCCACTAACTCCAAGTAATGCATCTATATCAGTCTACCTGCGTCGGAAGCTCTATACGTGACTATGATAGTTACCCACTGCTGGAGAACATTTGTACTTCTATAATTACCCCTGGAGAAACAATGCACCAATTTACGATTTATTTATTTTATTTTTCATTTATTTTTTATTCTTGGTCCATACTGTAAACACCGCCCGCTTGTGAGTCCCGTCAGCCATTTTGTTCTAACTTTCGGGGATTCTAAAATAAACTATAAATAAATAAATAAATAAATAAATAAATAAAACAAGCATCTTTTGTTTTTCTAACCCATGAGCTGTGAGTCTTCATTATATACTTCAACATTACTGTAAACTAAGGCTAGAGAGGGTGTGTACAGTACTAGTGGAGCCAAGACGAGAAGGTATTTCAAATCCCTAAAGGGTTTTACAAGTGGAGAGTCTTACAAGTGGAGGGTCTTACAGGTGGAGGGTCTTACAAGTGGAGGGTCTTACAGGTGGAGGATTTTAATAAGGATAAATACAACAAGTCTTACAGTTGAATCAGCCAAGTCGAGGAAAACTCTTAAGAGTCATGTAACTTCTACCTGGTGTTACCTGTAATCAAGCTAAGGTATATGTAAGAAGAATATTATCTCGTTACTATCCATTCCTCTTCCACTATCCTGCGAGGTGGTGTATTAATAGGCACAGATACTCATGATAAAGGAATAAAGAGAAAGACGCAAGATACCTATAAAATGCGACAGAATATACCTACACATGCGTAATCCTAACCCATCCCAACCCAACCCAACCCTATCCTACCCTCAGCTTCACCACAGTACACAAAGTCATTCTTGGTATCAGAGTGACGCATAAACACCCTGTATCGCCTAAGACACATTTGAATCGGATGGTTCGTTGGCGGTTTTATTTCTTCGGTATAAACCAGTGAAGCAATTAGTTCGTGGGAACAGCGAGTCAAAATACTTCACATCAGCTTCGTTTACGACCTCCAGCTGATATTTACTTCTGTTGTCTATATCAATCACATTTTATAATGAAAACAAAAATATGGTTAGTTACTTATAAATGAAAATAAATCATACTTAGATACTTAGGAGTGGGGAAAAAAGATACTTAAGATACTTAAAAATGAAAACACTCTTTGATACTTAAATTAGGACAAAATAAACGGACATAAAGATTTAACTATGAGCGGTGGATATTACGACATGTACCGGCTATCAATACAGAGGCGCTATTTAGCCGTGAAGTTCTCTCAGAAACCCAACAAGACAATATGTGGTCACGTAAAAATTTCAGGTTAATTTTTAACACCATCCGTCATTTTAAACCTTGGCACCTGTAGATTAAGAAAATATATGGTGATATTTTTTCTGATGGGATAAAGGTCGTATTTATCCAGAGAAGTAAGAGAGGAAAAAAATCACTTGAGAGGCATGACGCACAGAGTGTCTAAGGTGATAAAAGATCATATACTACCATTTGGGTTTTCTAATTAAGTTCATTACATAAAATATCAAACTCATAAAGATTACAAAAGAACAGAACACCATGAGCTCTCTACAGCTATTGTCAGCTGTCAATATGCTGATGTACAGAAGCTACACAATGTTATTGGTGACTGTAATCCCAGGAAAATGATGCTCTTATAAACTTGGTAACTGGAGCTGTAATGCCAGAAAATGCCAAATATGACAATCAATGAGCATATGAAGTCGGAAGCCAAAATTATGAAAATTTTGTCAAGGAACGTATTGTTGGTCCATTGAGCATCTGGGAAAAGCTGTCCAAGGTTAATCTACTGTCGTGGAAAGCAGCAAATAAGACTTCAACCATCAAATTGCTATCACAAGTTATAGAACTTAAGCAGGACATACAGTATATGCATCACAGAAGGGCAGCACTGTACATATCAAGTCACCAGACACTGATGTGTTTGGCATATTAAAGCAGCCTCAACTTGGAGAAAATACAAGTATGATAACAGGAACTGGTGAGCGACGACACATTGGGCAGAGAGCCTTACAGGTTTCCATGCCTTCACAGGATCTGACTGCATTGGAAAATTTGTTGGCAAAGGAAAGAAAGCATGTTGGAGCACTTTGATGAAATCTAACACAAAAGTTCTAGATGCATTCAAGATGCTGAGTAGACCAAATGCCCTCCAGCAGACATGTATATTGGTCTAGAGGAATTTGTATTTCAGCTCTACTGTCCACGAATGACTTTCACTAAACTGTCAAAACTTAGATGGCATCTCTTCAAGATAACGCAGGCAGAAGCTGGAGAACTACCAGCGACTGCAGCAACTCTAAAGTATCATATATTAAGAGGAAGGTATCAAGCTCTTCTGTGGTCTTGTGATGCAGACAGTAAAATGCTTTCACAATTAGAGCATGGCAGGGAAGATTGACAATGACTGTTTCATACTAGTAATACCAGACCAACCACCAGCTCCAGAAGCAATCACAGAACTTGTTAAATGTGGATGTGGCGTCAGGAAATGTGGATCATTGTCATGTTCATACAGAAAGAATCAGAAAGAATAGCATGACATGCACCGAGATGTATAACTGTCAAGCAGATGATGAGAAATGCCTAAACAAGGTGAAGGAATCTGTTGTACACAGAAGACTCTGATGACGAGGACTGAAGCAATGTCGTAAATAATAACTTGTGACTTGTATACACATGATGTATAACACTACAAACTTTTAATAAATATAAAACGGTGGCTCTAAGCTTTTCAGATAATGGTAATAAGTATATGTTTAATTTTCAGTATTTGTCTTTAGCAATTAATTTTACTTACTGCAATCTCTTCTTTGCCAGAGACAGGATGGCATATATGAGCAGCCATGTTTGTAACACACTTAAGATATTATAACAGCATTCATAATATATAATGTTAAATTGTAATGATATAATACTACATGTTCATAGGTTATTAGTCATGTTTTAAGTTACTTAGGACTTAATGGTAATACGTCTGTGGTTCATTACGCCGCTCTTTGATAAAACTTCTTTAATGGCATAAAACTTATAATAAACCGTTCAGAAAAAATTACACCACAGTTCATTAACATAGTTTATAAGGATTATTACGATGTATGGTGTCAAAAATTAACATGAAATTTTTACGGGATTACTTAAGCTCCTACACTAAAACCTGCCGACCTAACCTAACCTTTTTTACCCACCTCCACCTACTTACCTAACCTGACATAATCTAACCAAACCTGACATAATCTAACCTAACCTGACATTATCTAACCTAACCTGATATAATCTAACCTAACCTGACATAATCTAACCTAACCTGACATAATCTAACCTAACCTGACATAATCTAACCTAACCTGACATAATCTAACCTAACCTGACATAATCTAACCTAACCTGACGTAATCTAACCTAACCTGACATAATCGAACCTAACCTGACATAATCGAACCTAACCTCCCGTCTGACATAAGCTAACCTAATCAAACCTAACTTTCCCACCTACCGACCGTAACCTATCTACTTATTACCTACCTAACCTAACTTAACCCAACCTGGCGTAATCTAACCTAACCTATTGAAACTTAACTTAACCACCTACCTCATCTAACACCACTTTGTAATCTCTTTGCGCTACCGCTCACAGGATGAGTATGGGGGGCACAATAAACTAGCCTCTAAGTGGCAAAATTAACAAAATTAACCTAACCTAACCCAACCTGACTTAACCTAACCTGATCTGATCTATCCAACTTAAACATCTTAGAATATATAATAAAGCCGCTAGGTTAATTTAGGCTAAATATGGCTGATTCATATTTCGTTTTGACAGAAATTCCCGGCAAAATAACGTATCTATATTGAGAACCACCGCCATGTTGGTTCCACGTTAACAAGACACGAATACACTACAGAATAACCCGCGTTCGTTTAACCTCAATTACTACAGTTTACTTTATAATCTTACTTCACAATCTTCACTACATCTCACTTCACAATCTTCACTACATCTCACTTCACAATCTTCACTACATCTCACTTCACAATCTTCACTACATCTCACTTCACAATCTTCACTACATCTCACTCCACAATCTTCACTACATCTCACTTCACAATCTTCACTACATCTCACTTCACAATCTTCACTACATCTCACTTCACAATCTTCACTACATCTCACTTCACAATCTTCACTACATCTCACTTCACAATCTTTACCACATCTTACTTCACAATCTTTACCACATCTTACTTCACAATCTTCACTACATCTCACTTCACAATCTTCACTACATCTCACTTCATAATCTTCACCACATCTCACTTCACAATCTTCACTACATCTCACTTCACAATCTTCACTACATCTCACTTCACAATCTTTACTACATCTCACTTCACAATCTTCACTACATCTCACTTCACAATCTTCACTACATCTCACTTCACAATATTCACTACATCTTACTTCACAATCTTCACTACATCTCACTTCACAATCTTCACTACATCTCACTCCACAATCTTCACTACATCTCACTTCACAATCTTCACTACATCTCACTTCACAATCTTCACTACATCTCACTTCACAATCTTCACTTCATCTCATTTCACAATCTTCACTACATCTCACTTCACAATCTTTACCACATCTTACTTCACAATCTTTACCACTTCTTACTTCACAATCTTCACTGCATCTCACTTCACAATCTTCACTACATCTCACTTCATAATCTTCACCACATCTCACTTCACAATCTTCACTACATCTCACTTCACAATCTTCACTACATCACACTTCACAATCTCCACTACATCTCACTTCACAATCTTCACTACATGTCACTTCACAATCTTCACTACATCTCACTTCACAATCTTCACTACATCTCACTTCACAATCTTCACTACATCTCACTTCACAATCTTCACTACATCTCACTACACAATCTTCACTACATCTCACTTCACAACCTTCACTACATCTCCCTTCACAATCTTCACTACATCTCACTTCACATCTTCACTACATCTCACTTCACAATCTTCACCATATCTCACTTCACAATCTTCACCACATCTCACTTCACAATCTTCACCAAATCTCACTTCACAATCTTCACCACATCTCACTTCACAATCTTTACCACATCTCACTTCACAATCTTCACTACATCTCACTTCACAATCTTCACTACATCTCATTTCACAATCTTCACTACATCTCACTTCACAATCTTCACTACATCTCACTTCACAATCTTCACTACATCTCACTTCACAATCGTCACTACATCTCACTTCACAATCTTCACTACATCCCACTTCACAATCTTCACTACATCTCACTTCACAATCTTCACTACATCTCACTTCACAATCTTCACTACATCTCACTTCACAATCTTCACCACATCTCACTTCACAATCTTCACTACATCTCACTTCACAATCTTCACCACGTCTCACTTCACAGTCTTCACTACATCTCACTTCACAATCTTCACTACATCTCACTTCACAATCTTCACTACATCTCACTTCACAATCTTCACTACATCTCACTTCACAATCTTCACTACATCTCACTTCACAATCTTCACTACAAGTCACTTCACAATCTTCACTACATCTCACTTCACAATCTTCACTACATCTCACTTCACAATCTTCACCTACATCTCACTTCACAATCTTCACTACATCTCACTTCACAATCTTCACCACATCTCACTTCACAATCTTCACTACATCACTTCTGTCTTCACCGTCTCACTTCTGATCTTCACCATCTCCACTTCACAATCTTCACTACATCTCACTTCTAATCTTCACTACATCTCCTTCACAATCTTCACTACATCTCACTTCACAATCTTCACTACATCTCACTTCACAATCTCCTGCAAGTCCTTCACAATCTTCACTACATCTCACTTCACAATCTTCACTACATCTCACTTCACAATCTTCACTACATCTCACTTCACAATCTTCACTACATCTCACTTCACAATCTTCACTACATCTCACTTCACAATCTTCACTAACACCATCCTTCATCGCTACATATAACAACATCCATCATCACTACTTATAACACCATCCATCATCATCACTACATATAACACTATCCATCATCACTACATATAACATGATCCATCATCACTACATATAACACCATCCATCATCACTACATATAGAACCATCCATCACGACATATAACACCATCCAACATCACTACATATAACACCAACCATCATCACTACATATAACATCATCCATCATCACTACATATAACTCCATCCATCATCACTACATATGACACCATCCAGCATCACTACATATAACACCACCCATCATCACTACATATAACATCATGCATCATCACTACATATAACACAATCCATCATCACTACATATAAAACCAACCTATCATCACTACATATAATATCATCCATCATCACTACATATAACACCATCCAACATCACTACATATAACACCACCCATCATCACTACATATAACATCATGCATCATCACTACATATAGCACCATCCATCATCACTACATATAAAACCATCCTATCATCACTACATATAACATCATCCATCATCACTACATATAACACCATCCATCACTACATATAGAACCATCCTATCATCACTACATATAATATCATCCATCATCACTACATATAACACCATCCAACATCACTACATATAACACCACCCATCATCACTACATATAACATCATCCATCATCACTACATATAACTCTATCCATCATCACTACATATAACACCATCCAGCATCAATACATATAACACCAACCATTATCACTACATATATCATCATGCATCATCACTATATATAACACCATCCATCATCACTACATATATTACCCTCCTATCATCACTACATATAACACCATCCCTCATTACTACATATAATGCCATCCTTCATCACTACATATAACACCATCCATCATCACTACATATTATAACACCATCCATCATCTCTACAAACACCAGTCCTCAACACTATAGTGATAAACAGAGCTTCATTTTGTTGTCAATTTCTTTAAATTCCAACCTTATTAAACGGTAATTCTTTCTGTATGGTCAAATTTTGATTTGACCTCAGTGAGAGAGCTGTTAGTGTCAGTAAATCACAATGGTGTTCCGACGCACTGTAACAAAAGTTTCAAAGGTTGAGGTGAAGCCTTGCCAGGTGAAGGAGAAAGGCCCCCGATCTAACAAACTGCAGACCACAAAGCACACTAAACCTCAAAACAACAAGAAGAAGAAGGAAACTACCACTTTCTGCCATGTACAAAAGGACCAGTACCTGCCATGGGGAGACTACATCTTCACTGGGAAAAAGACAAAGAACAACAAGAAGCGTTGACCCAACATTTCTGATATTTAAAAATAATAAAAAACATATTAATTGATTTTGTTTGTATTATTTATGCTTTTATTATTTTCAACTGTAAACGTGCCTTAACGCCCTTGTCTCAGCGCTATCTCATATATCCAAATTTCACATATTTGAAAGTATTAGATAACCAAAATATCTGGAAAATATTTAGTTAAAAATACAAATAATAAAACAAAATCGAAAACAGAAAGAAAAAAACAATACCCGTGAAAGTGGAAATAAGGAGGAGGCAGAGCAGACGATACACAGGAAGGCAGTAATCATCATCCCCGTGTGAACCAGCCAGAGAAGAACTCCTTCGCCTCACCGTCCACCCGCGTACGATCAGCTGAGTGAAGTTGCCTCGTCTTGCAGTAAACTTTATCTGTAAAAGGACAATTTACTTTTACTTTTATTGTTTATCTTACTGTTTATAACTGTTTATTTTCTCTTACATAATGTACACTAAGTATGGGAGTGTACAGTAAGTTATACCGGATGGCAACAAATTCACATTCATCTTGCAAATATTAAAACATTACCCTAACAACAGTATTGTATAACAACACGAGCTAAAGTGATGTGTAAAAAGGTCGGTTGCAAAAAGAAATATTATTCTTTTAAGTCTTTTTCAGTTTGTTCAGTGTTAACAACATTATAGGTCATATTTCATGCAGTATGCATATACAATGTTTGCTGGCGGTTTAATACCTTTCTGTTTACTGATGATGTAAAACCTTCGTTAAAATACTTTAGAGTCGTTTACAAAATATTTGGTGCGTTTCCGGAGCATTGTATGTTTTTACAGCATGCGAGGCGGCAGGTATGTGGAGTTTTAAGAGCACTTCACGCTATAGCTCAGTTGGCCACGGATTAGCGAATTACGAACTGAAAATGTTTGGATCGTCATCTGTTTCGTGTAAGCTGTGTCGGACATTTTGTGCTACATTAAAACATTAAAACAAATAGCGACAATGAAAGTATTTGGGTAGAGATTGGTGAGGGCAATGAGTCCGTAGTCATTGGTGTTATATATAGACCACCTAATTTGAGTAGGAACGATGGTAAATTGCTATGGGAGGAAATAAAGAAGGCATCTGATAAAAACAATGTATGTATTCTAGGCGATTTCAACTTTTCAGGCATAGATTGGAAAAATCAACTTAGCGACAATGAATCTGAAGATTTTCTAGAAGTAGTACAAGATAGTTTTTTATATCAATTCATAAACTCGCCCACTAGAGGAAATAATATCCTCGATTTAGTTCTCAGTAATAATGAAAATCTAGTAAAAGATGTTGGGATTGGAGACGAACTAGGAAACAGTGATCATAGAGCCATATATTTTAACATGATATGGGATGGCAGGAAGAAGGAAAATTCGGCCTTGATCCCGGATTTTAGGAAGGCTACTTACGGTAGCTTAAGGAGAGACCTAAGGGATGACCCTATGGTCAAAAGATTAATACCCCCCCCACACCTCCGGAAACTGTCAACTTAGGACGGGATAACCCCGAATTTAATTTAGCAGCTACTTATGAACAATATATTGCGACAATCAATAATGCCCAAAATAAACACATCCCTAAAAGAAAATTCAGATCGATACGGAACCAACCAAAATGGATGAATAATAGACTCTTAGATCTTCTAG
>NW_024751156.1:0-22514 GCF_018991925.1 Homarus americanus
GCGTTTCCAAGCCGGATTTGGTAAAACGTTGCTCTTATCACCTAAGCAGCACGGGTGGTCCCCTATAGTGGTTCACGGTGCCCTAAGCTAATTGGACAGGCTTTGTGTGAAATATAACAGAGTCTAGGACTGCTTATAGTGTCCTGATCGCCCATAGGTAGCGTTCCTCAGTCACAATTATAAGATCGTGGGTTCGAATTCTGGTGGGGTGAGGTGTTGATTATATGTAGAAGTCCGCATGCATTATTGGGCTCATGAAATATATATGGATCCTCGTGTTTCGAAACCGGATTTGGTAAAACGTTGCTCTGATCACCTAAGCGGCACAGATGATCCCCATTAGAGGTTCACAGCGGCATAAGCTCGTTGAACAGGCTTTGTGTGAAATATAGCAGAGTCTAGGACTGCTTTTATTGTCCTGGTGGCCCAGAGGTAGCGTTCCCGGGTCACAATTAGAAGATCGTGGGTTCGAATCCTGGTGGGGTGAGGTGTTGATTATATGTAGAATCCAGCGTGCTTTATTGGGATAATGAAATATATATATGGATCCTCGTGTTTCGAAGCCGGATTTGAAAAACGTTATCGATCACCCTGGCGCAGGTGATTTCATTAGGAGTTCATGGCGCCGCAGGTCGTTGAACAGGCTGCGTGAAATATAACAGAGTCTAGGACTGCTTTTAGTGTCCTGGTGGTCACAGGTAGCAGCATTCCTGGTCACAATTATAAGATTTTGGGTTTGAATCCTGTGGTAGGGTGAGAGTGTTGATTTTATGTAGAAGTCGGCGTGCTTTATTGGGCTAAGAAATATATTTGGATCTTCGTGTTTCGTAGCCGCATTTGGTTAAACGTTACTCTGATCACCTAAGCGGCACGGGTGGTCCCCATTAGAGGTTCATGGCGCCATAAGGTCGTTGAGCAGTATTTGTGTGAAATATAGTAGAGTCTAGGACTGCTTTTATTGTCCTGGTGGCCCAGAGGTAGCATACCCCCGTCACAATTATAAGATCGTGGGTCTGAATCCTGGTGGGGTGAGGTGTTGATTATATGTAGAAGTCCGAGTGCTTTATTGGGCTAATGAAATATATATGGATCCTCGTGTTTCCAAGCCGGATTTGGTAAAACGTTGCTCTGATCACCTAAGCGGCACGTGTGGTCCCCATTAGAGGTTCATGGCGCCATAAGGTCGTTGAACAGGCTTTGTGTGAAATATAGTAGAGTCTAGGACTGCTTTTATTGAACTGGTGGCCCAGAGGTAGCGTTCCCCGGTCACATTTATAAGATCGTGGGTTAAAATCCTGGTGGGGTGAGGTGTTGATTATATGTAGAAGTCCGCGTGCTTTATTGGGCTAATAAAATTTATATGGATCCTGGCGTTTCCAAGCCGGATTTGGTAAAACGTTGCTCTTATCACCTAAGCAGCACGGGTGGTCCCCTATAGTGGTTCACGGTGCCATAAGCTAATTGGACAGGCTTTGTGTGAAATATAACAGAGTCTAGGACTGCTTATAGTGTCCTGATCGCCCATAGGTAGCATTCCCCGGTCACAATTATAAGATCGTGGGTTCGAATCCTGGTGGGGTGAGGTGTTGATTATATGTAGAAGTCCGCATGCATTATTGGGCTCATGAAATATATATGGATCCTCGTGTTTCGAAACCGGATTTGGTAAAACGTTGCTCTGACCACCTAAGCGGCACAGATGATCCCCATTAGAGGTTCACAGCGGCATAAGCTCGTTGAACAGGCTTTGTGTGAAATATAGCAGAGTCTAGGACTGCTTTTATTGTCCTGGTGGCCCAGAGGTAGCGTTTCCCGGTCACAATTAGAAGATCGTGGGTTCGAATCCTGGTGGGGTGAGGTGTTGATTATATGTAGAAGTCCGCGTGCTTTATTGGGATAATGAAATATATATGGATCCTCGTGTTTCGAAGCCGGATTTGGTAAAACGTTGCTCCGATCACCTAAGCGTCACGGGTGGTCCCCATTAGAGGTTCATGGCGCCATAAGGTCGTTGAACAGGCTTTGCGTGAAATATAACAGAGTCTAGGACTGCTTTTAGTGTCCTGGTGGTCCACAGGTAGCATTCCCTGGTCACAATTATAAGATTTTGGGTTTGAATCTGGTGGGGTGAGGTGTTGATTTTATGTAGAAGTCCGCGTGCTTTATTGGGCTAAGGAAATATATTTGGATCTTCGTGTTTCGTAGCCGCATTTGGTTAAACGTTACTCTGATCACCTAAGCGGCACGGGTGGTCCCCATTAGAGGTTCATGGCGCCATAAGGTCGTTGAACAGGATTTGTGTGAAATATAGTAGAGTCTAGGACTGCTTTTATTGTCCTGGTGGCCCAGAGGTAGCATACCCCCGTCACAATTATAAGATCGTGGGTCTGAATCCTGGTGGGGTGAGGTGTTGATTATATGTAGAAGTCCGAGTGCTTTATTGGGCTAATGAAATATATATGGATCCTCGTGTTTCCAAGCCGGATTTGGTAAAACGTTGCTCTGATCACCTAAGCGGCACGTGTGGTCCCCATTAGAGGTTCATGGCGCCATAAGGTCGTTGAACAGGCTTTGTGTGAAATATAGTAGAGTCTAGGACTGCTTTTATGTCCTGGTTGCCCAGAGGTAGCGTTCCCCGGTCACAATTATAAGATCGTGGGTTCAAATCCTGGTGGGGTGAGGTGTTGATTATATGTAGAAGTCCGCGTGCTTTATTGGGCTAATAAAATTTATATGGATCCTGGCGTTTCCAAGCCGGATTTGGTAAAACGTTGCTCTTATCACCTAAGCAGCACGGGTGGTCCCCTATAGTGGTTCACGGTGCCCTAAGCTAATTGGACAGGCTTTGTGTGAAATATAACAGAGTCTAGGACTGCTTATAGTGTCCTGATCGCCCATAGGTAGCGTTCCTCGGTCACAATTATAAGATCGTGGGTTCGAATCCTGGTGGGGTGAGGTGTTGATTATATGTAGAAGTCCGCATGCATTATTGGGCTCATGAAATATATATGGATCCTCGTGTTTCGAAACCGGATTTGGTAAAACGTTGCTCTGATCACCTAAGCGGCACAGATGATCCCCATTAGAGGTTCACAGCAGCATAAGCTCCTTGAACAGGCTTTGTGTGAAATATAGCAGAGTCTAGGACTGCTTTTATTGTCCTGGTGGCCCAGAGATAGCGTTCCCCGGTCACAATTAGAAGATCGTGGGTTCGAATCCTGGTGGGGTGAGGTGTTGATTATATGTAGAAGTCGGCGTGCTTTATTGGGATAATGAAATATATATGGATCCTCGTGTTTCGAAGCCGGATTTGGTAAAACGTTGCTCCGATCACCTAAGCGGCACGGGTGCGCCCATTAGAGGTTCATGGCGCCATAAGGTCGTTGAACAGGCTTTGTTTTAAATATAGTAGAGTCTAGGACTACTTTTATTGTCCTGGTGGCCCAGAGGTAGCATACCCCGGTCACAATATAAGATCGTGGGTTTGAATCCTGGTGGGGTGAGGTGTTGATTATATGTAGAAGTCCGAGTGCTTTATTGGGCTAATGAAATAAATATGGATCCTTGTGTTTCCAAGCCGGATTTGGTAAAACGTTGCTCTGATCACCTAAGCGGCACAGATGGTCCCCATTGGAGGTTCACAGCGTCATAAGCTCGTTGAACAGGCTTTGTGTGAAATATAGCAGAGTCTAGGACTGCTTTTATTGTCCTGGTTGCCCAGAGGTAGCGTTCCCCGGTCACAATTATAAGATCGTGAAAATATATGGATCCTCGTGTTTTGAAGCCGCATTTGGTAAAACGTTGCTCTGATCACCTAAGGGGCACGGGTGGTCCCCTATAGTGGTTCACAGCCCCATAAGCTCGTTGAACAGGCTTTGTGTGAAATATAACAGAGTCTAGGACTGCTTTTAGTGTCCTGGTGGTCCACAGGTAGCATTCCCTGGTCACAATTATAATATTTTTGGTTTGAATCCTGGTGGGGTGAGGTGTTGATTTTATGTAGAAGTCCGCATGCTTTATTGGGCTAAAGAAATATATTTGGATCCTCGTCTTTCGTAGCCGGATTTGGTAAAACGTTGCTCTGGTCCCGAAGCGGCACGTGTGGTCCCCATTAGAGGTTCACGGCGCAATAAGCTCGTTGAACAGGCTTTGTGTGAAATATACCAGAGTCTAGGACTGCTTTTAGTGTCCTGGTGGTCCACAGGTAGCATTCCCTGGTCACAATTATAAGATTTTGGGTTTGAATCCTGGTGGGGTGAGGTGTTGATTTTATGTAGAAGTCCGCGTGCTTTATTGGGCTAATGAAATATATATGGATCCTCGAGTTTCCAAGCCAGATTTGGAAAAACGTTGCTCTGTTCACGTAAGCGGCACGGGTGGTCCCCAATAGTGGTTCACGGCGCCATAATCTCGTTGAACAGGCTTTGTGTGAAATATAGCAGAGTCTAGGACTGCTTTTATTGTCCTAGTGGCGCAGAGGTAGCGTTCCTCGGTCACAATTATAAGATCGTGGTTTCAAATCCTGGTGGGGTGAGGTGTTGATTATATGAAGAAGTCCGCGTGCTTTATTGGGCTAATGAAATATATATGGATCCTCGTGTTTCGAAGCCGCATTTGGTAAAACGTTGCTCTGATCACCTAAGCAGCACGGGTGGTCCCCTATAGTGGTTCACAGCGCCATAAGCTCGTTGAATAGACTTTGTGTGAAATATAGCAGAATCTAGGACTGCTTTTATTGTCCTGGTGGCCCAGAGGTAGCGTTCCCCTATCACAATTATAAGATCGTGGGTTCAAATCCTGGTGGGGTGAGGTGTTGATTATATGTAGAAGTCCGCGTGCTTTATTGGGCTAATGAAATATATATGGATCCTCGTGTTTCGAAGACGGATTTGGTAAAATGTTGCTCTGATCACCTAAGCGGCACGGGTGGTCCCCATTAGAGGTTCATAGCGCCATAAGGTCGTTGAACAGGCTTTGTGTGAAATATAGTAGAGTCTAGGACTGCTTTTATTGTCCTGGTTGCCCAGAGGTAGCGTTCCCCGGTCACAATTATAAGATCGTGGGTTCAAATCCTGGTGGGGTGAGGTGTTGATTATATGTAGAAGTCAGCGTGCTTTATTGGGCTAATGAAATATATATGGATCCTGGCGTTTCCAAGCCGGATTTGGTAAAACGTTGTTCTTATCACCTAAGCAGCACGGGTGGTCCCCTATAGTGGTTCACGGTGCCATAAGCTAATTGGACAGGCTTTGTGTGAAATATAACAGAGTCTAGGACTGCTTATAGTGTCCTGGTGGCCCACAGGTAGCGTTCCTCGGTCACAATTATAAGATCGTGGGTTCGAATCCTGGTGGGGTGAGGTGTTGATTATATGTAGAAGTCCGCATGCTTTATTGGGCTCATGAAATATATATGGAACCTCGTGTTTCGAAGCCGGATTTGGTAAAACGTTGCTCTGATCACCTAAGCGGCACAGATGATCCCCATTAGAGGTTCACAGCATCATAAGCTCGTTGAACAGGCTTTGTGTGAAATATAGCAGGGTCTAGGACTGCTTTTATTGTCCTGGTGGCCCAGAGGTAGCGTTCCCCGGTCACAATTAGAAGATCGTTGGTTCGAATCCTGGTGGGGTGCGGTGTTGATTATATGTAGAAGCTCGCGTGCTTTATTGGGCTAATGAAATATATATAGATCCTCGTGTTTCGAAGCCGGATTTGGTAAAACGTTGCTCCGATCACCTAAGCAGCACGGGTGGTCCCCATTAGAGGTTCATGGCGCCATAAGGTCGTTGAACAGGCTTTGTGTGAAATATAGTAGAGTCTAGGAGTACTTTTATTGTCGTGGTGGCCCAGAGGTAGCATACCCCGGTCACAATATAAGATCGTGGGTTTGAATCCTGGTGGGGTGAGGTGTTGATTATATGTAGAAGTCCGAGTGCTTTATTGGGCTAATGAAATATATATGGATCCTCATGTTTCCAAGCCGGATTTGGTAAAACGTTGCTCTGATCACCTAAGCGGCACAGATGGTCCCCATTAGAGGTTCGTTGATCATGAGTCAGCCCAGGCTTGTGTGAAACAGGCAGGAGCTCCAGACTGCTGGCCACCATGGTGGCCCAGAGGTAGCATACCCCGGTCACAATATAAGATCGTGGGTTTGAATCCTGGTGGGGTGAGGTGTTGATTATATGTAGAAGTCCGAGTGCTTTATTGGGCTAATGAAATATATATTGATCCTCATGTTTCCAAGCCGGATTTGGTAAAACGTTGCTCTGATCACCTAAGCGGCACAGATGGTCCCCATTAGAGGTTCACAGCGTCATGAGCTCGTTGAACAGGCTTTGTGTGAAATATAGTAGAGTCTAGGACTGCTTTTATGGTCCTGGTGGCCCAGAGGTAGCGTTCTCCGGTCACAATTATAAGATCGTGGGTTCGAATCCTGGTGGGGTGAGGTGGTGATTATATGTAGAAGTTCACGTGCTTTACTGGACTAATGAAATAAATATGGATCCTCCTGTTTTGAAGCCTGATTTGGTAAAACGTTGCTCTGATCACCTTAGTGGCACAGGTGGTCCCCATTAGAGGCCCATGTCGCGGGCGTCGCTGGAACAGGCTTTGTGTGAAATATAGTAGGAGTCTAGGACTGCTTTTATTGTCCTGGTTGCCCAGAGGTAGCGTTCCCCGGTCACAATTATAAGATCGTGGGTTCAAATCCTGGTGGGGTGAGGTGTTGATTATATGTAGAAGACGCGTGCTTTATTGCGCTTATGAAATATATATGGATCCTTGTGTTTGAAGCCTCATTTGGTAAAACGTTGCTCTGATCACCTAAGGGGCACGGGTGGTCCCCGATAGTGGTTCACAGCCCCATAAGCTCGTTGAACAGGCTTTGTGTGAAATATAATAGAGTCTAGGACAGCTTTTAGTGTCCTGGTGGTCCACAGGTAGCATTCCCTTGTCACAATTATAAGATTTTGGGTTTGAATCTTGGTGGGGTGAGGTGTTGATTTTATGTAGAAGTCCGCATGCTTTATTGGGCTCAAGAAATATATTTGGATCCTCGTGTTTCGTAGCCGGATTTGGTAAAACGTTGCTGTGGTCCCGAATCGGCACGTGTGGCCCCATTAGAGGTTCATGGCGCAATAAGCTCGTTGAACATGCTTTGTGTGAAATATACCAGAGTCTAGGACTGCTTTTAGTGTCCTGTTGGTCCACAGGTAGCATTCCCTGGTCACAATTATAAGATTTTCGTTTTGAATCCTGGTGTGGTGAGGTGTTGATTTTATGTAGAAGTCCGCGTGCTTTATTGGGATAATGAAATATATATGGATCCTCGAGTTTCCAAGCCAGATTTGGTAAAACGTTGCTCTGTTCACGTAAACGGCACGGGTGGTCCCCTATAGTGGTTCACGGCGCCATAATCTCGTTGAACAGGCATTGTGTGAAATATAGCAGAGTCTAGGACTGCTTTTATTGTCCTAGTGGCCCAGAGGTAGCGTTCCCCGGTCACAATTTTAAGATCGTGGGTTCAAATCCTGGTGGGGTGAGGTGTTGATTATATGTAGAAGTCCGCGGGCTTTATTGGGCTAATGAAATATATATGGATCCTCGTGTTTCGATGCCTGATTTGGTTTAACGTTGCTCTGATCACTTAAGCAGCACGGGTGGTCCCCTATAGTGGTTCCCAGCGCCATAAGCTCGTTGAACCAGGCTTTGTGTGAAATATAGCAGAATCTAGGACTGCTTTTATTGTCCTGGTGGCTCAGAGGTAGCGCTCCCCGGTCACAATTATAAGAGCGTGGGTTCAAATCCTGGTGGGGTGAGGTGTTGATTATATATAGAAGTCCGCGTGCTTTATTGGGCTAATGAAATATATATGGATCCTCGTGTTTCGATGCCGGATTTGGTTTAACGTTGCTCTGATCACTTAAGCAGCACGGGTGGTCCCCTATAGTGGTTCAAAGCGCCATAAGCTCGTTGAACCAGGCTTTGTGTGAAATATAGCAGTCTAGGACTGCTTTTAGTGTCCTGGTGGCCCAGAGGTAGCGTTCTCCGGTCACAATTAGAAGATCGTGGGTTCGAACCCTGGTGGGGTGAGGTGTTGATTATATGTAGAAGTCCGCGTGCTGTATTGGGCTAATGAAATATATATTGATCCTCGTGTTTCGAAGCCGGATTTGGTAAAACGTTGCTCTGATCACCTAAGCCGCACAGATGATCCCCATTAGAGGTTCACAGCATCATAAGCTCGTTGAACAGGCTTTCTGTGAAATATAGCAGAGTCTAGGACTGCTTTTATTGTCCTGGTGGCCCAGAGGTAGCGTTCCCCGGTCACAATTAGAAGATCATGGGTTCGAATCCTGGTGGGGTGCGGTGTTGATTATATGTAGAAGCCCGCGTGCTTTATTGGGCTAATGAAATATATGGATCCTCGTGTTTCGAAGCCGGATTTGGTAAAACGTTGCTCCGATCACCTAAGCGGCACGGGTGGTCCCCATTAGAGGTTCATTGCGCCATAAGGTCGTTGAACAGGCTTTGTGTGAAATATAGTAGAGTCTATGAGTAATTTTATTGTCGTGGTGGCCCAGAGGTAGCATACCCCGGTCACAATATAAGATCGTGGGTTTGAATCCTGGTGGGGTGAGGTGTTGATTATATGTAGAAGTCCGAGTGCTTTATTGGGCTAATGAAATATATATGGATCCTCATGTTTCCAAGCCGGATTTGGTAAAACGTTGCTCTGATCACCTAAGCGGCACAGATGGTCCCCATTAGAGGTTCACAGCGTCATGAGCTCGTTGAACAGGCTTTGTGTGAAATATAGCAGAGTCTAGGACTGCTTTTATTGTCCTGGTGGGCCAGAGGTAGCGTTCCCCGGTCACAATTAGTAGATCGTGGGTTCGAATCCTGGTGGGGTGAGGTGTTGATTATATGTAGAAGTCCGCGTGCTTTATTGGGCTAATGAAATATATATGGATCTGCGTGTTTCAGAAGAAGCGGTTGGTAAAACGTTGCTCCGATCCGCTAAGCGGCCTGAGGTGGTCCCATTAAATGGCGCCATAAGGTCGTTGAACAGGCTTTGTGTGAAATATAGTAGGAAGTCTAGGACTGCTTTTAGTGTCCTGGTGGTCCACAGGTAGCATTCCCTGGTCACAATTATAAGATTTTGGGTTTGAATCCTGGTGGGGTGAGGTGTTGATTTTATGTAGAAGTCTGCGTACGGTATTGGGCTAAAGAAATATATTTGGATCCTCGTGTTTCGTAGCCGCATTTGGTTAAACGTTACTCTGATCACCTAAGCGGCACGGGTGGTCCCCATTAGAGGTTCATAGCGCCATAAGGTCGTTGAACAGGCTTTTTGTGAAATATAGTAGAGTCTAGGACTGCTTTTATTGTCCTGGTTGCCCAGAGGTAGCGTTCCCCGGTCACAATTATAAGATCGTGGGTTCAAATCCTGGTGGGGTGAGGTGTTGATTATATGTAGAAGACGCGTGCTTTATTGCGCTTATGAAATATATATGGATCCTTGTGTTTTGAAGCCTCATTTGGTAAAACGTTGCTCTGATCACCTAAGGGGCACGGGTGGTCCCCTATAGTGGTTCACAGCCCCATAAGCTCGTTGAACAGGCTTTGTGTGAAATATAACAGAGTCTAGGACAGCTTTTAGTGTCCTGGTGGTCCACAGGAAGCATTCCCTTGTCACAATTATAAGATTTTTGGTTTGAATCCTGATGGGGTGAGGTGTTGATTTTATGTAGAAGTCCGCATGCTTTTTTGGGCTCAAGAAATATATTTGGATCCTCGTGTTTCGTAGACGGATTTGGTAAAACGTTGCTGTGGTCCCGAAGCGGCACGTGTGGTCCCCATTAGAGGTTCACGGCGCAATAAGCTCGTTGAACAGGCTTTGTGTGAAATATACCAGAGTCTAGGACTGCTTTTAGTGTCCTGGATGTCCACAGGTAGCATTCCCTGGTCACAATTATAAGATCGTGGGTTCAAATCCTGGTGGGGTGAGGTGTTGATTATATGTAGAGTTCCGCGGGCTTTATTGGGCTAATGAAATATATATGGATCCTCGTGTTTCGATGCCGGATTTGGTTTAACGTTGCTCTGATCACTTAAGCCTTTAGGTGAATTTTCTCGTGGTTCAGCGCCATCGATTCGAACCAGGCTTTGTGAATCTCGGCAGATCTGGGACTGCTTTTTATTGTCTGGTAGCTGAGGTAGCGTTCGGTCACAATTATAAGATAAGTGAGCTCAAATCCTGGGTAGGGGTTAGGTGATTATATGTAGAAGTCCGTGGCTGTGGGCTAATGAAATATATATGGATACTCATGTTTCGAAGCAGCATTTGGTAAAACGTTGCTCTGATCACCTAAGCAGCACGGGTGGTCCCCTATAGTGGTTCACAGCGCCATAAGCTCGTTGAACAGGCTTTGTGTGAAAAATAGCAGAATCTAGGACTGCTTTTATTGTCCTGGTGGCCCAGAGGTAGCGTTCCCCGGTCACAATTATAAGATCGTGGGTTCAAATCCTGGTGGGGTGAGGTGTTGATTATATGTAGAAGTCCGCGTGCTTTATTGGGCTAATGAAATATATATGGATCCTCGTGTTTCGAAGCCGGATTTGGTAAAACGTTGCTCTGATCACCTAAGCGGCACGGGTGGTCCCCATTAGAGGTTCATGGCGCCATAAGGTCGTTGATCAGGCATTGTGTGAAATATAGTAGAGTCTAGGACTGCTTATATTCTCCTGGTGCCCAGAAATAGCATACCCCGGACACAATTATAAGATCGTGGGTTTGAATCCTGGTGGGGTGAGGTGTTGATTATATGTAGAAATCCGAGTGCTTTATTGGGCTAATAAAATATATATGGATCCTCGTGTTTCCAAGCCGGATTTGGTAAAACGTTGCTCTGATCACCTAAGCGGCACGGGTGGTCCCCATTAGAGGTTCACAGCGCCATAAGCTCATTGAACAGGCTTTCTGTGAAATATAGCAGAGTCTAGGACTGCTTTTAGTGTCCTGGTGGCCCAGAGGTAGCGTTCCCCGGTCACAATTAGAAGATCGTGGGTTCGAACCCTGGTGGGGTGAGGTGTTGAATATATGAAGAAGTCCGCGTGCTTTATTGGGCTAATGAAATATAAATGGATCCTCGTGTTTCGAAGCCGCATTTGGTAAAACGTTGCTCTGATCACCTAAGCAGCACGGGTGGTCCCCTATAGTGGTTCACAGCGCCATAAGCTCGTTGAACAGGCTTTGTGTGAAATATAGCAGAATCTAGGACTGCTTTTATTGTCCTGGTGGCCCAGAGGTAGCGTTCCCCGGTCACAATTAGAAGATCGTGGGTTCGAACCCTGATGGGGTGAGGTGTTGATTATATGAAGAAGTCCGCGTGCTTTATTGGGCTAACGAAATATATATGGATCCTCGTGTTTCGAAGCCGCATTTGGTAAAACGTTGCTCTGATCACCTAAGCGGCACGGGTGGTCCCCATTAGAGGTTCATGGCGCCATAAGGTCGTTGAACAGGCTTTGTGTGAAATATAGTAGAGTCTAGAACTGCTCTTATTGTCCTGGTGGTCCAGAGGTAGCATAACCCGGTCACAATTATAAGATCGTGGGTTTGAATTCTGGTGGGGTGAGGTGTTGATTATATGTAGAAGTCCGCATGCTTTATTGGGCTAATGAAATATTTATGGATCCTCGTGTTTCCAAGCCGGATTTGGAAAAACGTTGCTCTTATCACCTAAGCGGCACGGGTGGTCCCCATTAGAGGTTCACAGCCCCATAAGCTCGTTGAACAGGCTTTGTGTGAAATATAACAGAGTCTAGGACTGCTTTTAGTGTCCTGGTGGTCCACAGGTAGCATTCCCTGGTCACAATTATAAGATTTTGGGTTTGAATCCTGGTGGGGTGAGGTGTTGATTTTATGTAGAAGTCCGCATGCTTTATTCGGCTAAAGAAATATATTTGGATCCTCGTGTTTCGTAGCCGATTTGGTAAAACGTTGCTCTGGTCCCGAAGCGGCACGTGTGGTCCCCATTAGATGTTCACGGCGCCATAATCTCGTTGAACAGGCTTTTTGTGAAATATAGCAGAGTCTAGGACTGCTTTTATTGTCCTAGTGGCCAAGAGGTAGCGTTCCCCAGTCACAATTATAAGATCGTGGGTTCAAATCCTGGTGGGGTGAGGTGTTGATTATATGTAGAAGTCCGCGTGCTTTATTGGGCTAATGAAATATATATGGATCCTCGTGTTTCGATGCCGGATTTGGTTTAACGTTGCTCTGATCACTTAAGCAGCACGGGTGGTCCCCTATAGTGGTCCAAAGCGCCATAAGCTCGTTGAACCAGGCTTTGTGTGAAATATAGCAGTCTAGGACTGCTTTTAGTGTCCTGGTGGCCCAGAGGTAGCGTTCCCCGGTCACAATTAGAAGATCGTGGGTTCGAACCCTGGTGGGGTGAGGTGTTGATTATATGTAGAAGTCCGCGTGCTCTATTGGGCTAATGAAATATATATTGATCCTCGTGTTTCGAAGCCGGATTTGGTAAAACGTTGCTCTGATCACCTAAGCGGCACAGATGGTCCCCATTAGAGGTTCACAGCGTCATGAGCTCGTTGAACAGGCTTTGTGTGAAATATAGCAGAGTCTAGGACTGCTTTTATTGTCCTGGTGGCCCAGAGGTAGCGTTCCCCGGTCACAATTAGTAGATCGTGGGTTCGAATCCTGGTGGGGTGAGGTGTTTATTATATGTAGAAGTCCGCGTGCTTTATTGGGCTAATGAAATATATATGGATCCTCGTGTTTCGAAGCCGGATTTGGTAAAACGTTGCTCCGATCACTTAAGCGGCACGGGTGGTCCCCATTAGAGGTTCATGGCGCCATAAGGTCATTGAACAGGCTTTGTGTGAAATATAGTAGAGTCTAGGACTGCTTTTATTGTCCTGGTACCCAGAGGTAGCATACCCCAGTCACAATTATAAGATCGTGGGTTTGAATCCTGGGGGCAGGTGTTGATTATATGTAGAAGTCCTGCGTTTTATTGGGCTAATGAAAATATATGGATCCTCGTGTTTCGAAGCCGATTTGGTAAAACGTTGCTCTGATCACCTAAGCGGCACGGGTGGTCCCCATTAGAGGTTCATGGCGCCATAAGGTCGTTGAACAGGCTTTGTGTGAAATATAGTAGAGTCTAGGACTGCTTTTATTGTCCTGGTTGCCCAGAGGTAGCCGTTCCCCGGTCACAATTATAAGATCGTGGGTTCAAATCCTGGTGGGGTGAGGTGTTGATTATATGTAGAAGACGCGTGCTTTATTGCGCTTATGAAATATATATGGATCCTTGTGTTTTGAAGCCTCATTTGGTAAAACGTTGCTCTGATCACCTAAGGGGCACGGGTGGTCCCCTATAGTGGTTCACAGCCCCATAAGCTCGTTGAACAGGCTTTGTGTGAAATATAACAGAGTCTAGGACAGCTTTTAGTGTCCTGGTGGTCCACAGGTAGCATTCCCTTGTCACAATTATAAGATTTTTGGTTTGAATCCTGATGGGGTGAGGTGTTGATTTTATGTAGAAGTCCGCATGCTTTATTGGGCTCAAGAAATATATTTGGATCCTCGTGTTTCGTAGACGGATTTGGTAAAACGTTGCTGTGGTCCCGAAGCGGCACGTGTGGTCCCCATTAGAGGTTCACGGCGCAATAAGATCGTTGAACAGGCTTTGTGTGAAATATACCAGAGTCTAGGACTGCTTTTAGTGTCCTGGTTGTCCACAGGTAGCATTCCCTGGTCACAATTATAAGATCGTGGGTTCAAATCCTGGTGGGGTGAGGTGTTGATTATATGTAGAAGTCCGCGTGCTTTATTGGGCTAATGAAATATATATGGATCCTCGTGTTTCGAAGCCGGATTTGGTAAAACGTTGCTCTGATCACCTAAGCGGCACTGGTGGTCCCCATTAAAGGTTCACGGCGCCATAAGCTCATTGAACAGGCTTTTTGTGAAATATAACAGAGTTCAGGACTGCTTTTAGTGTCCTGGTGGCCCAGAGGTAGCGTTCCCCGGTCACAATTATAAGATCGTTGGTTCGAATCCTGGTGGGGTGAGGTGTTGATTATATGTAGAAATGTGCGTGCTCTATTGGGCAAATGAAATAGATATGGATCCTCGTGTTTCGAAGCTGGATTTAGTAAAACGTTACTCTGAACACCTAAGCGGCACTGGTGGTCCTCATTAGAGGTTCACGGCGCCATAAGCTCGTTGAACAGGCTTTGTGTGAAATATAACAGAGTCTATGACTGCTTTTACTGTCCTGGTGGTCCACAGGTAGCATTCCCTGGTCACAATTATAAGATTTTGGGTTTGAATCCTGGTGGGGTGAGGTGGTGATTTTATGTAGAAGTCCACGTGCTTTATTGGGCTAAAGAAATATATTTGGATTCTCGTGCTTCGTAGCCGGATTTGGTAAAACGTTGCTCTGGTCACCAAGCGGCACGTGTGGTCTCCATTAGAGGTTCACGGCGCCATAAGCTCGTTGAACAGGCTTTGTGTGAAATATAACAGAGTCTAGGACTGCTTTTAGTGTCCTGGAGGTCGACAGGTAGCATTCCCTAATCACAATCATAAGATTTTGGGATTGAATCCTGGTGGGGTGAGGTGTTGATTTTATGTAGAAGTCCGCGTGCTTTATTGGGCTAATGAAATATATATGGATCCTCGTGTTTCCAAGCGGGATTTGGTAAAACGTTGCTCTTATCAATAAGCGGCACTGGTGGTCCCCAGTAGAGGTTCACGGCGCCATAAGCTCGTTGAACAGGCTTTGCGTGAAATATAACAGAGTCTAGGAGTGCTTTTAGTGTCCTGGTGGTCCACAGGTAGCATTCCCTGGTCACAATTATAAGATTTTGGGTTTGAATCCTGGTGGGGTGAGGTGTTGATTTTATGTAGAAGTCCGCGTGCTATATTGGGCTAAAGAAATATATTTGGATCCTCGTGTTTCGTAGCCGCATTTCGTTAAACGTTACTCTGATCATCTAAGCGGCACGGGTGGTCCCCATTAGAGGTTCATGGCGCCATAAGGTCGTTGAACAGGCTTTGTGTGAAATATAACAGAGTCTAGGACTTCTTTTAGTGTCCTGGTGGCCCAGAGGTAGCGTCACCCGGTCACAATTATAAGATCGTGGGTTCAAATCCTGGTGGGGTGAGGTGTTGATTATATGTAGAAGTCCGTGTGCTTTATTGGGATAATGAAATATATATGGATCCACGTGTTTCGAAGCCGCATTTGGTAAAACATTGCTCTGATCACCCAAGCAGCACGGGTGGTCCCCATTAGAGGTTCACGGCGCCATAATCTCGCTGAACAGGCTTTGTGTGAAATATATCAGAGTCTAGGACTGCTTTTATTGTCCTGGTGGCCCAGAGGTAATCGTTCCCCTGTCACAATTTGAAGATCGTGGGTTCAAATCCTGGTGGGGTGAGGTGGTGATTATATGTAGAAGTCCGCGTGTTTATTGGGCTAATGAAATATATATGGATCCTCGTGTTTCGAAGCCGCATTTGGTAAAACGTTGCTCTGATCACCTAAGCGGCACGGGTGGTCCCCATTAGAGGTTCTCGGCGCCATAAGCTCGTTTAACAGGCTTTGTGTGAAATATAGCAGAGTCTAGGACTGCTTTTATTGTCCTGGTGGTCCACAGGTAGCATTCCCTAGTCACAATTATAAGATTTTGGGATTGAATCCTGGTGGGGTGAGGTGTTGATTTTATGTAGAAGTCCGCGTGCTTTATTGGGCTAATGAAATATATATGGATCCTCGTGTTTCGAAACCGGATTTGGTAAAACGTTGCTCTGATCACCTAAGCGGCACGGGTGGTCTCCATTAGAGGTTCACGGCGCCATAAGCTCGTTGAACAGGCTTTGTGTGAAATATACCAGAGTCTAGGACTGCTTTTATTGTCTTGGTGGCCCAGAGGTAGCGTTCCCCGGTCACAATTATAAGATCGTGGATTCAAATCCTGGTGGGGTGAGGTGTTGATTATATGAAGAAGTCCGAGTGCTTTATTGGGCTAATGAAATATATATGGATCCTCGTGTTTCGATGCCGCATTTGGTAAAACGTTGCTCTGATCACCTAAGCGGCACGGGTGGTCCCCATTAGAGGTTCATGGCGCCATAAGGTCGTTGAACAGGCTTTGTGTGAAGTATAGTAGAGTGTAGGACTGCTTTTAATGTCCTGGTGGCCCAGAGGTAGCGTCCCCCGGTCACAATTATAAGATCGTGGGTTCAAATCCTTGTGGGATGAGGTGTTGATTATATGTAGAACTCCGCATGCTTTATCATGCTAATGAAATATATGTGGATACTCGTGTTTCGAAGCCGGTTTTGGTAAAACGTTGCTCTGATCACCTAAGGGGCAAGGGTGGTCCCCATTAGAGGTTCATGGCGCCATAAGCTCGTTGAACAGGATTTGTGTGAAATATAGCAGAGTGTAGGACTGCTTTTATTGTCCTGGTGGCCGAGAGGTAGTGTTTCCCGGTCACAATTATAAGATCGTGGGTTCAAATCCTGGTGGGGTGAGGTTTTGATTATATGTAGAAGTCCGCGTTCTTTATTGGGCGATTGAAATATATATGGATCCTCGAGTTTCCAAGCCAGATTTGGTAAAACGTTGCTCTGATAACCTAAGCGGCACTGCTGGTCCCAATAAGAGGTTCACGGCGCCATAAGCTCATTCAACAGGCTTTGTGTGAAATATAACAGTCTAGGACTGCTTTTAGTTTCCTGGTGGTTCAGAGGCACCGTTCCCCGGTCACAGTTATAAGATCATGGGTTCAAATCCTGGTGGGGTGAGGTGTTGATTATATGAAGAAGTCCGCGTGCTTTATTGGGCTAATGAAATATATATGGATCCTCGTGTTTCGAAGCCGCATTTGGTAAAACGTTGCTCTGATCACCTAAGCGGCACGGGTGGTCCCCATTAGAGGTTCACGGCGCCATAAACTCGTTGAACAGGCTTTGTGTGAAATATAGCAGAGTCTAGGACTGCTTTTATTGTCCTGGTGGCCCAGAGGTAGCGTTCCCCGGTCACAATTATAAGATCGTGGGTTCAAATCCTGGTGGGGTGAGGTGTTGATTATATGTAGAAGCCATGCGCTTTATTGGCTAATGAAATATATATGGATCCTCGTTTGCTGCTGCATGTATATTATGTGCGTTGATTATGTATTATATGTATATTATGTATGTGCTCCATTTATATTTGTTCAGCCTAGCTAGCAGCGTGTGGCAATGTTATTACCATATCCCACATGCTTAATTAATGTGCCTGGCGACGTATGGAAGCTGCTAATGTATCACTTGCCATACGTGGTCTATAGCAGTTGACCAGGACCTTAGCTAGGGAGCAGTGCTATCCACCTCTGTGTACATACTCTTATCCAGTAAACCGAACCTACAAAACTATACAGGTGTTTGTGTTCTCTCCTGTATATAGAACTTATTACCCAGAATACCTAACATGGCGCAGTGCGTAGTTTTACTGGATTATTACGAGTGATAGTGCAAGTTTGTGGAAAGCCGGCTGATGGATCCCCGCCTTGGGTCAACCCCGCGTCATCCCTCGAAGAATTTCGCAACTTTGAGCAGTGTCAGTGACAGTGATTTTCTGTGAAGTGTTTAGTGCATTGTGTGTTTCGTGCCATTCATGTGTGACCTTGTTCGAACGGATTTCCAAGGTATACGGCATGTTCTGGGCATTTGTGGGGTGTAGAGCTCAGCGCACCCTCCTCTGACTGTTTACAGAGAGCGACTGAGCTACTCCTATCTCCACCCCCCTCCCTCACAGCGCCGCCTCCACCCCCCCTCACAGCTGGGGCGAGACGCTCTGCCTGCCTGGGACACACACACATACATGTACTAACACTTGCTGACCGCGCGGCTTCATTATATATATTTTATATATATAACCTACTTATCTGTGTATTGAATTAAATTTTTTTTGTCTGAAATCTTGTTGATACGACGGGCTGACCGGTCAACACTGATTGAAGACACAGTACACAGATAAAGTAGTTATGTCTCATGCCTTACGTAGCCGTGGACCCAGCGCCTGGATGAGTCAAGCGGATGATAGTCCCCCAGAGATGGATGACCAGGCCGGCCCAGCTCCCACAACATCGCGCAGCCCTTCACCTCAACATTCAGCGTTATCTCCAGAGATAATTGCCTTAATGAAGTTTATGAGAGATGAGAGACGCGAGGATGAAGCTCACAGACGTTTGGCGGATGAGCACAGAAGGCAAGCAGAGGCAGAACGAGACCACTAACGGAGAATGGAAGACAGTGCACGGTTTGAAGCCTTGATATCTCGCCTCACTGTTAACCAAGCCCCTGGCTCTAACACTGCCTCGGTACTGAATGGTTCAGATACCTCATCCATGCTTCCTTCACGCCCCCCAGCCCCACCTAAAGCAGCAGCTCAAACGCCGCCCATCTTGGAGCCTGATGTAAATTTCCAGACTTTTCGCGAATGGCGGCGGCGGTGGGCTGATTATGCTACAATGGTGGATCTCCAGAGTTTGTCACAGCCTAAACAACCCATCCAGTCATGTATGCCTGTCCTGGAAGTTCAGTGTCTTAGGAACATATTGCTGTATGGTACCCCCAACCTCTTCGCTGTCTGTAGAGGAGGTACTGACGTTCTACAACGGCATACCAAAGGACAGCAGAATGAAGCTCCAAGAGGAGGGGAATTGTTTAGCTGCAGACAGATCGAGGGTGAAACCCTTTGACGCTTTTTTATGCACGTCTTAAGAGAGCCTCGAAGGTAGATATGCCAGCCACCACCAGTGCAAGAGGAGACCCAGCCAGTTAGGCATCCTGATGTGCGTTAAGGACGAGAACTTGTCCAACGCCCCACCTCGACTTCTTCCTCTTCTCTTCAGGATGTTGACGATATCGCCCATGAGGCTGCCAGGTGTGCCACCTCTGCCATCCGAGCTCCCCCTACAGCTGTACGCGCTGTGTCCCGGTACAAGAAGGACAAGAAGTCCGCTCCTACGCCTTCGCCCACCACGTCCACGCCCTGTCCATTTTGTAACAACTGTGGTAAGCAGCACGGAACACAGGTGTGTCCAGCTGCTCAGTCTACCTGCAACAGTTGTGACCGTATGGGCCACTGGTCGCTCACAGTGCGGTGCCCAGCTAAGTACGTACAGTGCAATGTGTGCGGTCGTCTGGGCCACTATGACAAGTGTTGCCCTACCCACGAACCCAAGGGACAGCGTCGGCGGAAGCTTCGGCGCCCTTCTACCAGTGAGGGCCGCCCACAGTCGCCAAATCAGAGGCACGACGACCCTGTACAAAGCCCGACCCATTTTAGGAGGGTGTACTCCTCGCATCCCAGGACCAAAGTCCCCCAGTACATCAGCGTCATCGTGACCTACGGCGGTGTGTCATCCCGTCTTCAGATGTTGCCCGACACCGGCGCTGATGCTACAGTCATCGGTCCCCAGCATTTGCAATGCTTGGGGCTCTCTCCAAGTGATCTAGGACCGCCTCCCGAGGACCTCTGCGTCACGGCAGATGGTTCACAGATGGCCCCAGCCCTGGGTTCACTCTATGCACATGTCACCCTTGGCAACAGGTCGTGTCAGGCCTGGATTGACGTGCATAATGGTGTCCCGACTCCCTTGCTGTCCTACAGACATTGTCAAGAGTTGGCCATCATCTCCCAGGACTTCCCAACACCGATTCTCGAGGTAAATTACGCCAACAGGGTGCACGAAAGGAGCAGCAACTACCCTGCTGCCGCCCTACCCCTACCTCTGGCCAGTGACACCTCTCCTTCGGTAGTTGTCCCTGCTGCATCACGTCCCCACGCCTTGGCTCGCCTCCACGACAGTCACTGTGGAGCCGAGGCCACCAAACGGCGTGCACGACAGACTGTGTTCCGGCCTGGCATCGACCCCGACATCTCCAATGCTGTCCAGGTGTGTAAGCCCCGCCACGTATTACAACCCAGCCAGCAGCAGGAACCCTTCATGAGTGACGACAACCCCACCCGCCCTTTGAGTCTGTGTCGGCCGACTTTTTCTGTGTGTCAGGAAAGTCCTTCCTTGTTATCGTCGACCGTCTCTCTGGTTGGCCTGTTGTCATCGAGTGCGGTAATGACACGACGTCTGCCGCCACCATCAGCAAGTTCCGCCACTACTTCCGTGACGTGGGCGTTCCTGTACGCCTGCGAACCGACGGAGGGCCTCAGTTCACAAGCCGGGACTTTGCTGTGTTCCTTGACCGATGGGGAGTCCGGCATGTGTTGTCATCGCCCCATTACCCGCAGTCCAACGGCCACGCTGAGGCTGCTGTCAAATCTTTGAAGCACCTCATCCTTAAGGTGGCCCCTTCTGGGAATATTGACTGCGAGGCCTTCGACTGGGGTCTTCTTGAACTCCGCAACACACCCAACTACACCGGACGCTCCCCTGCCCAGGTTTTGTATGGACGCCCCCTTCGTTCTTGTGTCCCTGCTCACCCTCAATCCTTCTCCAAGGAGTGGCAGGCCAAGACAGAGGATTGTGATCGCCGAGCAGCCGAACGTGTTCAGGACGTCGTCGCCCGCTACAACGACCACGCCCGTTCTCTCCCCAGGTTGAGTGTCGGCACCCAAGTCCGTGTTCAGGACCTGACCTCCCTACGTTGGGACAAAGTAGGCGTAGTCATGGGTCTCGGCAGGTCACGGGACTACCAGGTGCGGTTACCCAGTGGTCGTGTGTGGTGGAGGAACCGCCGTTTTCTCCCCCCCGTAACACTGCCTTCTGCTGGCCCCGCCACCAGTGTTGAGTCCCATACCCTTCCCAGTGATGAAGTCCCTCGACGCTCAGAACGGATCCAGAAGAAAAGGTCCGCTCAAGACTTTGCTATGAGCGTATAGGGGGGAGGGAGGTGTATGTATATTATGTATGCTGGATTATGTATTATGTATGTATATTATGTATGTGCTCCATTTATATTTGTTCAGCCTAGCTAGCAGCGTGTGGCAATGTTATTACCATATCCCACATGCTTAATTAATGCTCTGGCGACGTATGAAAGCCATACCAATGCCATACGCTGTCTACAGTATTGACTAGACCTTAGCTAGAGCAGGGCATTCACCTCAGGCACATACTATCCAGCAAACCGAATCCCACAAACTATACAGGTGTTTCAAAGTCTCCTGCAGAAAGAAACTTGCCACCAGAACACTAACAGCCATTTAGTAAAACGTTGTTCTGATCACCTAAGCGGCACGGGTGGTTCCCCTATAGTGGTTCACAGCGCCATAAGCTCGTTGAACAGGCTTTGTGTGAAATATAGCAGAGTCTAGGGCTGCTTTTATTGTCCAAGTGGCCCATAGGTAGCATTCCCCGGTCACAATTATAAGATCGTGGTTTCAAATCCTGGTGGGGTGAGGTGTTGATTATATGTAGAAGTCTGCGTGCTTTATTGGGCTAATGAAATATATATGGATCCTCGTGTTTCGAAGCCGGTTTTGGTAAAACGTTGCTCTGATCACCTAAGCGGCACCGGTGGTCCCCATTAGTGGTCATGGAGCCATAAGGTCGTTGAACAGGCTTTGTGTGAAATATAACAGTCTAGGACTGCTTTTAGTTTCCTGGTGGTTCAGAGGCACCATTCCCCGGTCACAGTTATAAGATCATGGGTTCAAATCCTGGTGGGGTGAGGTGTTGATTATGTGTTAAGGTCCGCGTGCTTTATTGGGCTAATGAAATATATATGGATCCTCGTGTTTCGAAGCCGCATTTGGTAAAACGTTGCTCTGAACACCTAAGCGGCACGGGTGGTCCCCATTAGAGGTTCACGGCGCCATAAGCTCGTTGAACAGGCTTTGTGAAATAAGGCGAGTCTAGACCGCCTTTATTGTCCTGCGGCCCAGAGGTAGCATTCCCCGTCATACCTGAGAGTAAGATCGTAAACGAACCGTGGGTGAGGTGTTGATTATATGAAGAAGTCCGCTTGCTTTATTGGGCTAATGAAATATATATGGATCCTCGTGTTTCGAAGCCGCATTTGGTAAAACGTTGCTCTGATCACCTAAGCGGCACGGGTGGTCCCCTATAGTGGTTCACAGCGCCATAACTCGTTGAAAAGGCTTTGTGTGAAATATAGCAGAGTCTAGGGCTGCTTTTATTGTCCTAGTGGCCCAGAGGTAGCATTCCCCGGTCACAATTATAAGATCGTGGGTTCAAATCCTGGTGTGATGAGGTGTTGATTATATGTAGAAGTCTGCGTGCTTTATTGGGCTAATGAAATATATATGGATCCTCGTGTTTCGAAGCAGGTTTTGGTAAAACGTTGCTCTGATCACCTAAGCGGCACCGGAAGTCCCCATTAGTGGTTCATGGAGCCATCAGGTCGTTGAACAGGCTTTGTGTGAAATATAGTACAGACTTGGACTGCTTTTATTGTCCTGGTGGCCCAGAGGTAGCATACCCCGGTCACAATTATAA
>NW_024751157.1:0-20667 GCF_018991925.1 Homarus americanus
GGTAGTTACGTATTGCTCAGGCTCTGAGGCTTTGGTATTTTTTTCATCTGTTTGATTGCAGTAGCTACCTCATTCAGGGATGGAGGATAGCTAAGGTGGGTCAGCTTAGATGCTGAGGGACCTGCTGGGTACTCTGGGACATCCACATCGGTATTTCCCTGGAGCAGTGAATGGTAGTGCACTTTCCAGCGCTGAAGGAGGCTCATCATCGTTAATTAGGGAGTTACCGTCGGATGAGCGGAGGGGCTGCGCCACTAGCGATTGGCCCATATAAAATATTTTTAGTGGAACTGAAAAATGCTCATTGTGTGCTGGTCTACAAATTTGCGTGTTTCACATGATTTATTTTTAAACTAGTCGCTCTTAGACTGCGAAGTTCGCCCTGGGCTACCGCTTTTTTTTTGCGAAAGTTATCAGCCCTAGTCTGAGACTGATGGTTGTTCTGCCAGTCAGTTAAAGCAGCACGTTTATCATCGATAAGTACATTGATTGCCGCGTCATTTTTATCAAACCAGTCCTGAAGTATTCTTTCGATCTGGCTGAGAGTCTCTCTAGTTTGTCATGACAGTGTCAAGAATATCCCATTCGGAATTTGCATTGTTTGCTGTTGGGTTGTTTATCAGCCCATGTTCGAGTTTTCTCTATGCATGTGCTCCGCTGAATCCTCCAGACGCTTAGTGTTAAAACCTCTTCTGAGGGTTGCTGCCTTTGCCGTTTTGGGGCGACGTGAAGTTAGAGCTTGGCTCTGATGAGCCGATGATCAGTGTTGCAGTAGCCTGAGCCAGGCATGGCTTGGGTGAGGAGGACATCTCGGAGATCTCTTTCTCTGACAATGAAATATTTCTATGAGATGCGAGTGTTTGGATCGTGGGTGTTGTCACGAATCCTTGAATTTGTCGGGCTGCCTATACAAAGCATTGGTGTGTTATGGTTAAATGCAAGAAAGTGGTTTTCTTACGGTAGAACTCAGATACCTACACACTGATTACTCACCCAGGAGATTATGGTGTATCACTACGCAGAATTTCACTCTGCTTCCGGCATTCAATGCGTTGTGTACTTGATAAATGATGATTTAATGAATTCCATTAATTTCCAACATCCATCTAAATTATTGGTTATACTTTGTCATAACCAATCAGTCATTACCTTTGGTAATAATAATAAAGAGGGTCACAGATACGGGCAGATAATTGCACTTACGTTTATTTGGCACAATTCCATACACTGGACTTATAATTGCATGGATAGGTCAGTCACCACATTCACGCCACAGTACCGTAAGTTAAGGGAGAGTTTGTCAACCTGGAGAATTAATCGTTTAGATCTATTAGCCGGCCTGGAGTGCTCTTGTAGCAAACAGGCCTCACCATTGATCACTTCCTTTACAGGATGTGTTAACTTGTCGCTGGACTTAACAACAATCTCGGGGATTTGGACACACAGACCTGTAGCACTGGTAGGACTGTATGACCCCTAATCTTAAGTCCGCGGAGCAGGAGGTCTTCTAACCCAGGTCTAAAGCCTACTGCTAAAATGTGGTTTTGAGGCGTGAAATGATGACCCCTATTGGCTGGCCGGGTACCTTATCTCTACCTAAACAAACATTTGGTTGTGCTGGAGGCCCAACGCAACCCATGACATGGTGATAATGAGGTTGTGTGCAGCACACTTGCTGAGGAGTAGGAGGCCGTTGGGATTACACTTGCCTAATCCATTTTGCCCTATGGTTCCCTGCCAAATGTTAGCATTTCTGCCAACTCTGTCATTGAGTCACCAAGGAGCACAACCTTATCTTCTGGGGATAGAGATTAGTCACTCAGTCGAGGTCGGCAAAGAGGTCTCCTTTGATGTCATCCTCTGCATCCAGCTTTGGGGCGTATACACTGATGAAGAAGGCATGACTCGAAGCGTCATGGGCGCTTGTTGATCCCAATAGGCATTTCAGTCAGACTGTGTAGGATGCGTTGGCAGATGGCAAATTCAACTCCATAAATATGTTTCTTCTCCGCAGCAGCTTTACCTTTCCAGACTAAGGTATAGATAGACCCCTGTTCTGTGAGTTGACCCTCTTGAGCCGGACTCACTAATGGCTGCTATTTCGATTTTATACCTAGCCAGCTCTTTTGTCATAAGGGTGGTTCTTCTTCAGGACGCTCATTTGTGCCAGTATCCAGTAGGGTCCTGACATTCCATGCAGCGACCATAAGATTTGTACAGTTTGTTTTGTTTGGATCTGTGATTTGATTGTGTTTTCGACAGCATATGGATGACCTTACTTGGTGTGTCCCCAGTCCGTTTTTTTTTTTTTTTTTTTAGGCAGGCTATGTTTAGGCACCTTTCCAGCCCTCCCCATGTGGGGTGAGCGAGTGGCCTCGAAAGGGCTGCTCAGTCGCACACAGGACCGGATTGCACTGCTGCTTAGACCCCAATGCATAAACGACCGTCTTATCTATGCCCATGTGCAGAGTTGTGACTAGAGATTCCTGGTAATCATCTCTGCCTCCCCGCCATCATAGGACTTTGGGGTATAGGGTTTGATGATGATGAGAGGTATGATGAGCTGGATGATGGCTTTGGTGAGTAGATTTATGTGGTGAGGCAGGAGCCAGGCTGCAACCACACATCTTGGCTCTCCTTTTCCTGATCCAGTGGTGCAAGTGTTGCAACAACAGGTGAGAGCCAAAGTTGCAATGGACTGCCGATAGCAATTTGTTGGGTTTCGCTTTAGTAGCCTGTCCATCGGGCATTGCATTCGTCAACTGGTGTAGTCGTTAGGTTTCCATGGTGGTCACCTCTTCCGCCTATACCGCTGTTGGGGTCTTGGACAGGGAGGAAAGTGGTGTTCTGACATCTCTTAATTGACCTTGAGCTGGAAGATTTATGGTCACTTGAACAATATGACCTGTTTATAGATAAGTGTAGAACATATATAATAGCTGAGGGCGAGAGAAAGCCCAGGGGCCTACTTTCAGCTTGTACTCACAGCCTATACTACACTACACATGATGATGGTCGATGGATGAACTTGTGATGGAGACCTGAGGACTAAGGTCTTGCTGCTGATAATCGTCTCGCCTAATTATTGCACCATGATTATTGCACCTAATTATTGCACCTGGTGATTATTGCACCTAATTGTCTCACCTGATGATTATTGCACCTGATTTTCTCACTGGATGATTATCACTGGCAATATACAGTATTTGGTACCGTATGGGATATACAAGGCTAAAATATCCGTAAATTTTATAAATAATAATACATAGGAATCATTATAGGAGACACCATGAAGATTAGTGAAGGTCAACTCAGCAAAATCCTTTACGGTGTCCAACCATGAATACTGTGTCAGTTTGGGTTTCTATACTGTACTCCAAATAGTGACGAACAACAGTGATAGTTGCTTTAAATCAAACATTATGGATAGGTAAATTCCAACTTTTTATAAGGGATTTGATAAACTTCATTGAACCAATATTATATAATTCTATAGATCACACGGTTATTGCCAGAATTATCGGCCACAAAGTTATTGGACGACGTTTACATAATTTTGAAGTAAAATTCTTACCTATTAGCAGAATCAATAAAAATTATATAGAGGTCAGTTAGCGCCACAAGGAGGAAAAGAAACACCATTAATGCAGTTAAAATAGTGTTGACAAGTACCTCCGTCTCACTATGTTTGCTCCACAATGATAACGTAAATATCAACAAGTCCAAACAAACAGACTGAACAGGACGCAGTGGTCTGTTGCTGTCTGTTATCCCTGTAGCTATATCTTTCTAAAACATTGAAAGAAGAGAATGCAGGACGACCTATTGTATTAAGGTCACAACGTTGGAAGACAACATAGAATATATGACGCATAAATTTCTTTCAAACGATTAAGAGTAAATATTTGGGAGCAAGTCACAGGCTGGGACAAAAACTAAACTAAAGTTGCTTGATGAGACAAGTTTGTTGACAGGAAGACTGTAACACAAAACAGCTGCTGAAGACGCTAGGCGACGTAGTAGAAGGAGAGGAGTGGCCCGTGTGAAGGAGGAGTGGCCCTGAGGAAGGAGGGGTGGCCTGTGTGATGGAGGGAGGGCTCGTGTGATGAAGGGGTGTGGCCATTGTGATGGACGGGAGTGACCTGTGTGATGGACGGAGTGGCCCGATGATAGAGGTGGCCTGTGTGATGGAGGGAATGGCCCGTGTGATGGAGGGATTGGTCAGTGTGAAGGAGGGACTGGCCCGTGTGAGGAGAGTGACCTGTTTCAAGAAGGAGTGACCTGTTTAATGAAGGGAGGGCCTGTGTGGAGGAGGGAGTGGCCCTGTGGAGGAGGAGTGACCCGTGGAAGGAGGGAATGGCCCGTGAAAGAGGTGAGTGGCCCGTGTGAGAGAGGGGGAGGGCCTGTGAAGGAAGTGGAGGCCCGTGTGAAGGAGGGAATGGCCTGCGTGAAGGAGGTGGATTGGCCTGTGTGAAGGAGGGGAATGTCCCGCTGTGAAAGAGGTGAGTGGCCTGTGTGATAGAGGAGGCCCGTGTGGAAGGAAGTGAGTGGCCCGTGTGGAAGGAGGTGAGGGGCCCGTGTGAAGGGAGGTGAGTGGCCCATCTGAAGGAGGTGAGTGCCCATCTGGAAGGAGGGTGGAGTGCCTGTCTGGAGGAGGTGAGTGGCCCGTCTGAAGGAGGCGAGTGGTCTGTGTGGGAGGATGGGGAGGGGCCGTGGGAGGAGGGGGAGGAATGGAGGAGAGGCCCGGAGGGGAGGGGGAGGATCCGTGTGGAGGAGGAGGGTCCATGTGGAGGAGGGGAGGGTCCGTGTGGAAGGAGGGAGGGTCTGTGAAGGAGGGAGAGTGGTCTGTGTGAAAGGAGAGGAGGTCTGTGTGAAGGAGGGGGAGGTTGCCCGTGTGAAGGAGGTGTGGGGGTGGACCTGTGTGAAGGAGGGGAGGGGCCTGTGTGGAAGGAGGGGGGTGGTCCGTGTGAAGGAGGGGAGGGCCTGTGTGAAAGAGGAGAGTTGCCCGTGAAGGAGGGGAGTTGCCCGTGTGTGAAAGAGGGGAGTGGGCCTGTGTGAAAGAGGGGAGTTGCCCAGGAAGGAGTGGAGGCCTGTGTGAAGGAGGGAGTTGCCCGTGTGAAAGAGGGAGGGCCTGTCTGGAAGGAGGGAGTGGCCCGTGTGAAGGAGGAGGGCCCGTGTGAAGGAGGGAGGGCCCTGTGTGAAGGAGGGGAGGCCTGTGTGGGAGGAGGGAGGGCTCCGTGTGAAAGAGGGGAGTTGCCTGTGTGTGAAGGAGGGGGTGGTCCGTGTGAAGGAGGGGGGTGGTCCGTGTGAAAGAGGGAGTTGCCTGTGGAAGGAGGGGTAGTCCGTGTGAAGGAGGGGAGTTGCCCGTGTGAAGGAGGGGGGTGGTCCGTGTGAAGGAGGGGGTGGCCGTGTGAAGGAGGGGAGTTGCCCGTGTGGAAGGGAGGGGGTGGGTCCGTGTGAAGGAGGGGAGGGTCCGTGTGGAAGGAGGGGAGGCCTGTGTGTGAAGGAGGGGGGTGGTCCGTGTGAAGGAGGGGGTGGTCCGTGAAGGAGGGGAGTGGCCCGTGTGAAAGAGGAGAGTTGCCCGTGTGGAAGGAGGGGAGTTGCCTGTGTGAAAGAGGGGAGGGCCTGTGTGAAGGAGGAGGGCCTGTGTGAAGGAGGGGAGTTGCCTGTGTGAAAGAGGGAGGCCTGTGTGAAGGAGGGAGTGGCCGTGTGAAGGGGAGGGAGGCCCGTGTGAAGGAGGAGGGCCTGTGTGAAGGAGTGGAGGGCCCGTGTGGAGGAGGGGAGGGCCCGTGTGAGGGAGGGGAGGCCTGTGTGAAGGAGGGGAGTTGCCGTGGAAAGAGGGAGGCTCTGGAAGGAAGGGAGTTTCCCTGTGAAGGAGGGGAGGGCCTGTGTGAAGGAGGGGGAGGGCCTGTGAAGGAGGGGAGGGCCCGTGTGAAGGAGGGGAGGGCCCGTGAAGGAGGGAGTTGCCTGTGGAAAGAGGGAGGCCTGTGAAGTAGGGGAGTTGCCCGGGAAAGAGGGGAGTGGCCTGTGTGGAAGGAGGGGAGGCCCGTGTGGAGGAGGAGGGCCCGTGTGAAGGATTGGAGTGGCCCGTGAAGGAGGGGGACTGTCCGTGTGAAGGCCAGGAGCTCAGTGAAGGCCGGGAGTGTCCCGTGTGAAAGAGGGGAGGCCTGTATGGAGGGAGTGGAGGGCCCGTGTGAAGGGGAGTGGAGGCCCCTGTGAAGGAGGTGGGAGGCCCTGTGAAGGAGGGAAGTGGCCTGTGTGAAGGAGGTGGAGGGCCCTTGTGAAGGAGGGAAGTGACCTGTGAAGGAGGAGGCCCGTGTGAAGGAGGTGAGTGGCCCGTGTGTGAAGGAGGAGGGCCCGTGTGAAAGAGGGAAGGACCCGTGTGAAGGAGGGAGTGGTCTGTGTGAAGGAGGGGAGTGGCCCGTGTGAAGGAGGGGAGTGGCCCGTGTGAAGGAGGGGAGTGGCCCGTGTGAAGGAGGGAGTGGGCCGTGTAAAGGAGGAGAGTGGCCTGCTCACCTCTTCTCCAGTGTTTTTCCTTGTTGTCTCTCATAATGTTCTTCAATCGTTCTTCTTCCTCATATACTCTCAATCTTGATGTTCTCCAATTGTTCTTCTTCCTCATATACTGTACTCTCACTCTTTATATTCTCCAGTTGTTCTTCTCCCCATATACTCTCACTCTTGATGTTCTCCAATTGTTCTTCTCCCCATATACTCTCACTCTTGATGTTCTCCAATTGTTCTTCTCCCCATATACTCTCACTCTTGATGTTCTCCAATTGTTCTTCTCCCCATATACTCTCACTCTTTATATTCTCCAGTTGTTCTTTCCCCTCATATTCTCTCACTCTTGATGTTCTCCAATTGTTCTTCTCCCCATCTACTCTCCTTCTTGATGTTCTTCAGGAACAGTGAAATATAACCTGGAATGAAATATTGTAGTGATAAACATAATATTCGTTTCCATACGTTAATTATTTTATTTTTTCTGAGAATATCCATTCGGTGTTTTGGGGTCTATAGTGTGGCTCACAGTGGTGTTTTGTGTGTGTTATTTGCGATAATAGCATAACAATGGTATTCACATTTGTTGCTTGACCCATAACCCTTTACTAGATAGATAAATAAATAAATAAAAATAAATAAATAATAATAAATAAATAAATAAATAAATAAATAAATAATAACTTGCCCTATTCTCTTTTTATACTATATTTATGGAAGATTTCATGAACCAAACTATCTAAACCCAAGTTAGCCTAACGATCATAGTTTGTTTTTTTAGGTAGGTAGGTTAGGTTAGAGTTAGGTTAAGTTAGAGTACAGTTAAGTTCGGTTGATTCATTATTCTGTTACAAACTGTTTGATGCTGTAAGAACGGGTGTTTACCTTCGTATTGTTATGCCATAACTTAGCAACTTGAATTATTTTAAAGAGGAATATAATAATGAGGACACATATGGCACACACACAAAAAATAGCAACTCGGCACAACTTAGTCCTTAATATTTATCACTTAAAATTAATGTTACTTCAATACACAACAAAACAACAAACATTGTTAAATCAACATTTACAAACACAAATAAGGACGAAATTGAGCATCATGGGTTCAATCACAGCCCTCTTACTTTATCACAACAGTTCAAGAGTGAAGGTTTGGAATTTTACGTCACGAAAGATTTAAATAAAATTTAATAACAAAAGTTTACCTTAATGTGCAGATTACATAATGAACGGATAAATTAAATCAAGAGAGTACATAATATACCTAATTACTGGCTTTGAATATATTGGCATAGGACAAAACATCGTAGGCATTGACTCCTTGCAAAGTTAAACTGCACTTGGTTTTCCACCCTTAATAAACAACTAATACGTATGTGCACAGTATATAAACCACCTTACCAAACGACAATTGATTGCACTTTACACACAATAAATATATCTGAATATATCATACACAACTAAACCATATCTGAAAAGGTGTCCACCACTGACAAAGTCAGACGTCCTCTCACTTCCAATGCCCAGCAATGGCTGACAAAACCCTGTGTACCGGGGGACTACAAGCCTAACAGCACTAATAGAAAACAACTCCTACATTAAGCTGCAAAAATAGTTAAACATACATGCATACATTTTAGGACAATTTTTAGGTATCAAGTACCAGTTTTGACCACAAATAATTATACACAATATTTTACATACATCAGGTGAGGGTAACGAGCATAAAAATATTTCGCTATGCATAACACAATGCATTACTGTGCATTATGCCATGCATAGCAGTTTGAAAATTTCAATATTTTTATGCGAGTTCATGTTAGTTTTTTTTTAAGACCAACATCTGTTTCTAGATAAAAATTCGTGTTCAATGATAATACTATAAGGATTTTTTGTAGTATCTGTCATCTAAATAAGTCTAGTGTATTTTTCTTTTTATTTTAGATATTGAAGAAGAAAAAAAAAGACTCATCAGCTGGGGTCGGGACAGCCTCTAAAACCTCCCTTAGCGAGGTCTACCAAAGTGTCTATAAATCTTTCTTATTCAGTTTTGACAGTATTATTGTTAGTTATAAATTAACCAAAAAATAGGGAGTCACCACCAGGCAATTTTGCAACATAACGAGAAATTTTGAATTTTCTGACTACCTCCTTTATGATATATTTAGTATATTTCTATGGCAAAAGTCTGACTGTGGAGGTTCTTTAAATGTATGAGAGCCTTGAGAAAAATACTGCTGCCAGGCATTTAGTTTTAGTTATGATGGACCAAATCAGGTGATGAACACGTTTCCGGACAATATACGGGACAGGGTACAAGAGTTACCCTTTTGTCTATCTTTATAGATGAGTGACGGACGCTATTTTTGGTGCTAGTTTAGTTCTGGAATAACGTTAAGGCAGGATATATCCCTGCCAGGTGCCGCCATCTTAGGTCATCAAAACCTTACACAGGAGATGTAAACTGGAATTTGGCGTCTTCTTAATTGGATCATCTTGAGTTGCATTGGGAAATGAAATTGAAAAATTTATAATAACATTTTCTTATTTATTTGAAGTATGAGTTTGTGATGAGAAATAATATGGAAAAAAAATATTAACCTAATTTCCCTGGTGGCAAGATCCCTCAAGAGAAGCTCATATAGCGCTCCATAACTGGTTGGTCTTTCCTGGCACCTTACAACTTGTTAAGCTGCTCATATACCTTCATAATTTTAAGTTGTTGAGAAGCTCACAGTTGAAAAATCCATACCATGTTATATATGCTGTTATCTGTAAGTATGTGTGTCTTTCAGTTCTGTTTGTATGTATGTATGTCTGTCAATTATGTCTACCTTTGTTATGTCTGTGTTTAAGTCTATTTGTCTCATACTTTTTTCTATCTGTTCGTCTTACCTAACTTAGTATGTTTGTATATATGTCACTCTTACTTATCTCTGGTCAGCGTTTATGGTCGGAAATTTTATTTAAAAAAGTTCCATGAAGTACCCGTGAATTTTTGTTTTGTAGACCCATCAGGTGCATTAAGATCACTATTTAGGTTTGTATTGGACAAAATCTGATAAATATAGCAACAAAAACGCAGGACATATATTGAGATCGGTCATTCACTGTATGTTTTTGAGTGAATGATCGAATTTAAAGTATAATATACGTTGTGGACATATTATGTATCCTACGTATTTTGTTCCTATATTTATCAATTCATGTTTTACACCTGTCAATTCAGATTGCAAATGCTATTTATTGGCTTCGTATGTCACCACCAACTGAAAAACTGCCATTTGGGGCGAAAAATGCTGTATTTACATCATCCCGTGAAAATACAACTACGGCAACGATAATAGAAAAGACTTAATTTTTTCGAAAATGTATTTACGAAGATTTTTGTAACTAACACTACAGATAATTTAACCATTATGTTTGAACTGAGTTCAGTGATTGAGAAACCCTTAAATATAAGCTAGAACTGGCAGTGTCAAACTGATATCAAGTTTAGCGCCACAGACAACACTCGGGTGAAACAAAGTAGGACCAGTTCATTTGACGGCAAACAAAACCTAAACATTAATAACAAATATGTATGTAAAATGTATGTTTTCAATGATGCCACAATAAATTACAATTGTACAGTACAGTATTTATTTTCAGGAACTTTTATTTTTATGAAGAACAAAGTTGGAGATATCATACAACGTTGGTCAGAATTTATAGATTTTTTGCGGGTGAGGGCTTCCTCTGCGTTTATGGTTATTATTGTAATTATGTAAATATGAGGCACAGTTATTCTGTTCTCAGTATTTTGTCAGATCAATTGTTACGTTGAGCAACAATTTATTTATTTTTGTTTTGTTTCAGGTGAGTGTGACGACGTCCAGGTGTAACCAGTAGTGGTGAGTCCTGTAAGATGTTTTGTAATGATCTTTGTACTAATGTTCTTCACCTCACCTCCACACATACTCAGGATCCACCAGGTTCACTGGGAGGCAACATGACCTTGCTGTTATTGTTGTGTATGGATAAATGTGGACTGCAGGTAGGTATAGCAATCAGGGGTCCACACGGTGGTTCCGGTGGAACGGTTATTATAGCCATAGTTGAGCAGGTTTCAAGTCGAGGATGGGATAAAAAACTTCACTTTAAACCAAGAATATACTTAGCAACACTATAACAATACATGTAAATTTTGTATACCATTTAACAGAAACAAAACGAGAAAAATAAAGTCTTGAGAAGTGGTAACAGCCACGCCCCAGCACGGCCACGCCCAAGCACGGCCACGTCACCTTCGGTAGTCGTCTGGTTCTTCAATCGACGCCTCTAGGCTCTATATTCCTCTCTGGCAGTCACCTGGTCCTTCCACTAGGCCCTCGAAGACAAGTCCTCCTCCAGGACAACCTTAGTAATTCCGACAACTTTCTGAGGGACAGCAACACCAGACTCATGAACAGAGTCGCCGTGTAGTACCACACACGTCCGGTAATATCTTCACCCCACCGTAGGTATACCTCCACACGGTGTCGTGTCTCTGTGCCCCCGGTATTTGATGTGGTGACGGCGATGATCCCCTGCACAGCAGATAATCTGGCTGTGTCTCTGCCGCGGGTCCGGCTGCTCTGGTCGGTCTGCACAGGACGAGCGGCTGTCTGCTTCTGCTCTCCCACACCGCGTCGACCTCGTGAAAACGACTCTGTTGCTCTGTTTGTGGTTTGGTTAGGTTAGGTTAGGTTAGGTGAGGCTTCGAAAACCTAAGCTACAACCCCAATTACCGAATTGGACCCCAGAAGTTTTACCACGTTTGTCAGTAATATGGCAGCTGCATAACCTCCACAGCGTTCAGCTTCTGCTGACTACAAATCATCCATATCCCCAACATTCTGTGTCTTATCTAAGTCCGTACTATGCACAATGACGTTTCTTCAAGAGATCTGTTTTTATAATTTATTGTGCTATCCTTAAACACATTGTCAGAACGAAAGTGTAAATTCACTGCAAAACTAGAAAAAAAATAGAAGTGGTAGAGAAGAATGGGCGGCTAAGCGCTTGGCTTATAGAGATGGAACTTACATTTCTGTGGCAAATAAAGGCACAAATGATTTAAAACGCACCTGGACTCAGACAAACACAAGAAGGCAGTTAGAGGAGAGAACTCATCAGGAAAATTGACAGATTATTTTGTAAAACTAAGCAGAAAATCAGAGGATGCCTTTACATAGCGAATTAGTAGATACTGGTACAAATGTCTCCCCCCCTCTCGTTGGAGTGTCCACTTTTTTTAATGTTCAAATATGGTAACCCTTCTCAACATCTACAGATAAATGTGGAAGTACGTGGGGGAAATTGTACAGTACATTACCACCATCACTCGTCGCTTTACAATTTATATTCACTCTTTCGATTATTTTTTTTCATCTGACATGAGACGCCTTCATGTATTTAAAGTATAAGTACTGTTGCAGATACAGTACCCAGACTGTTAAGTTTTGTACAACAGACAATGTGGCTAGTAATGCACTCGATTGTCTTACCCTAACTGTAAAGATAGGTGTACCTTTTCTTACTGGGTGGACTTCGGGCCATGCATGAACTAACGACTTACCCGCTGCCCCTTTCTCTTGTATTGAAAAGCACACAGTAGACTCGAACCTTTTTGCTTCCCAACTGCTAAGTTAGGTAACCACTCACCTTGATGAACTGGGTGCCGGCGTGAACAGAGTCTTTGGAGATGAATGCTGTATCAATTCGTTAACTGGGCCCTCTTACGTAATAATGCATGATATAAAGAAAAGATATGCAAAAGACATTCACCATGAACGTGTAAGTTATTTTTAAAGTCTATTTGAATGATGTTTACTCATGTGTTCCTCCACTACACCTCGTTATTTCCCTGTGCGGATGTTTACCTCAACATTTTACAGATATTTGGGCGTGAAATATCAGCTGTTGGTTTGTTTTGCGTTGTTGTTGTGTGTGGCCACTGGTGCTGTGAGGGCAACTGATTTAATAGAAGAAATGCTGAAAAAATAGTGGAATACTTTCTCTTGTGTTCTACATTATGATGATATATCATTCAATTAAAGTAAGTTACTGTGTTTGTGAAAATAAAGACAGGTATTAAGAATGTGCATGAACAACAGGTAATTGGTGAAAGTGTAGAATAAAGAATATTTGCAGATATATTCATTTGAATTTATAGAATATCAATCCGGCGGAAGCAAGGACAAAGAGTGAGAATTTGCTCTATATTAAATTAATTATCCTTACTTTCCATGTGGTTTTCCGTTTTCGGTTGGACATGACAAAACACAGTACTTTTTGACGACGAAACAAACAAGAAACCTATCGTGAACCAAGATAACCAGAGACTGTTTTTGGGTTGGTTCGTTCTATCTGTAAATTATTGTAAGTCTTGTGAACCGAATGTAAATAGACGAGACCACATACACCGTAAAGACACTTTTAACATTATTTGAATAAGTTTACACTCGCTTTATCCTTTCTCCCTTACCAAAGTTACAGTCTTCACATTAATATGAACATGTGTGCAAACAAGTCGTCAAAATATTTCGAGGTAATAACATGGCTTTATAGTGTGGGCAACTTCAGCCACACTGAGTATGGAACTTAAACCACACTAAGGTGTGGGCACCAAAGTATCAGCGGTGGACGAGATACTGAATAAAGTTAGTCATTTAAAGTACTCTTACTCAGAAAACTTACCGAAGAAGAAATAGAAATTCTCTTGTAACGTGATACTTCAAGTAAAAGTTAAAGTAACAAGTTTATAATTTACTCAAATACTCGGGGTAAATGTACCAATGAGGTTTTTTTGATAATTAAGGCAAAGTGATGTACTGCGCAGGTAGTCATACATCACTTACTTTAATCGAACAGTAATAATAAAGTCCTATCAGATAACATTCGAATCAGTTTCTCTGGCTCTATAAACAACATACAAGTAATAATAAGCTTCGTCTTGTAAGAACAGATAAACTTTCATGAGCATGCCGAGATATCCTGCTGGAGACTTGGTGTACCTTCCTTTTTTGCATATTACGTTGAAGTCCATCAAACAGCTTCTTTCTGCCTGGGTCTGACTATCTGGTCTCACTGTCAATATGCTGTTGATATTATAATGCTGTTAGTGCACTTCAAAAGCTAGGATCATTAACGTAACATGGTTGGTAATACACTAGTACATCAACGATTAACCATACTAAGAAATACAACTCTACCTGACTGTCGATACGTTGAGGTACTATGTGCAGTAATTATGAGGCGTCAGGTAATCAACGGCAACTATTCTGCCGCCCAATACACAGGAGTTTTTACTTGTTTGGTTCGGTAGTTCGAGATGAGAGTCAAATTCTCAGGGATTGTATGTTAAAGCAAATTGAGATAGAAAGTAGAAGACACTGGTGAGGTTTAACCTGAGAACCAAAGTTAACCAATAATGTTACCTGAGGTGTTGTGTGGTGTTGTTGTTAGGTGGTGTTGTGTGGTGGTGTTGTTCTAGGTGGTGTTGTGTGGTGGTGTTGTGAGATAGTGTTGTCAAGTGGTGTTGCGAGGTGATGATGTAAGGTGGAGATGTGAGATGGTGTTGCGTGGCTGTGTTGTGAGGTGGTGTTGTGTGGCTGTGTTGTGAGGTGGTGCTGTGTGGCTGTGTTGTGAGGTGGTGCTGTGTGGCTGTGTTGTGGTGTTGTGTGGCTGTGTTGTGAGGTGGTGCTGTGTGGCTGTGTTGTGAGATGGTGCTGTGTGGCTGTGTTGTGAGGTGATGGTATAAAGTGGTGTTGTGTGGCTGTGTTGTGAGGTGATGTTGTGTGGCTGTGTTGTGGTGGTGTTGTGTGACTGTGTGTGGTGATACTTTGTGGCTGTGTTGTGAGGAGATGGTATAAAGCGGTGTTGTGGTGGTGTTGTGTGACTAAATAGTGAGGTGGTGTTGTGGACTAAGAGTGGTGGTGTTGTGTGGCAGTGTTGTGAGGTAATGTTGTGTGGCGTGTTGTGAGGTGATGTTGTGTGACTGTGTTGTGGTGATACTTTGTGGCTGTGTTGTGAGGTGTTGTTGTATGGCTGTGTTGTGAGGTGGTGCTGTGGGCTGTGTTGTGAGGTGGTGTTGTGTGGCTGTGCTGTGAGGTGGTGCTGTGTGACTGTGTTGTGAGGTGGTGTTGTGTGGCTGTGTTGTGAGGTGGTGTTGTGTTGCTGTGTTGTGAGGTGGTGCTGAGTGGCTGTGTTGTGAGGTGGTGTTGTGTGGCTGTGTTGAGGTGGTGTTGTGTGGCTATGTTGTGAGGTGGTGTTGTGTGTGCTGTGTTGTGAGGTGGTGTTGTATGGCTGTGTGAGTGTGGCTGTGTTGTGAGGTGGTGTTGTGGCTGTGTTGTGGGAGTGGTGTTGTGTGGCTGTGTTAGTGGTGTTGGGTGGCTGTGTTGTGAGGTGGTGCTGTGTGGCTCTGTTTTCAGGTGGTGTTGTGTGCCTGTGTTGTGGGAGTGGTGTGTGGCTGTGTTGTGGTGGTGCTGTGTGGCTCTGTTTCAAGGTGGTGTGTGGCTGTGCTGTGAGGTGGTGCTGTGTGACTGTGTTGTGGGTGGTGTTGTGTGGCTGTGTTGTGAGGTGGTGTTGTGTTGCTGTGTTGTGGTGGTGCTGAGTGGCTGTGTTGTGAGGTGGTGGTGTGGCTGTGTTGTGAGGTGATGTTGTGTGGCTGTGTTGTGAGGTGGTGTTGTGTGACTGTGTTGTGAGTGCTTGTGGCTGTGTTGTAGGAGATGGTATAAAGTGGTGTTGTGAGGTGGTGTTGTGTGACTAAATAGTGGGGTGGTGTTGTGTGGGCAGTGTTGTGAGTGTGTTGTGGCTGTGTTGTGGTGGTGTTGCGTGACTGTGTTGTGAGGTGATACTTTGTGACTGTGTTTTGGAGGTGGTGTTGTATGGCTGTATTGTGAGGTGGTGTTGTGTGACTGTGTTGTGGTGATACTTGTGGCTGTGTTGTGGTGGTGTTGTATGGCTGTGTGTGTGAGGTGGTGCTGTGTGTGTGTTGTGAGGTGGTGTTGTGTGGCTGTGTTGTGAGGTGGTGTTGTGGCTGTGTTGTGAGGTGGTGTTGTGTGGCTGTGTTGTGAGGTGGTGTTGTGTGGCTGTGTTGTGGGGTGGTGTTGTGTGTGTGTTGTGAGGTGGTGTTGTGTGGCTGTGTTGTGAGGTGGTGCTGTGTGGCTCTGTTTTCAGGTGGTGTTGTGTGGCTGTGCTGTGAGGTGGTGTTTGGCTGTGTTGTGAGGTGGTGTGTGTTTGCTGTGTTGTGAGGTGGTGCTGAGGTGGCTGTGTTGTGAGGTGGTGGTGTGTGGCTGTGTTGTGAGGTGATGTTGTGTGGCTGTGTTGTCAGGTGATGTTGTGTGTGTTGTGGTGGTGCTGTGTGGTTGTGTGGGGTGGTGTTGTGTGGCTGTGTTGTGAGGTGGTGCTGTGTGGTTGTGTTGTGAGGTGGTGCTGTGTGGTTGTGTTGTGAGGTGGTGTTGTGTGGCTGTGTTGTGAGGTGGTGGTGTGTGGCTGTGTTGTGGTGGTGTTGTGTGGCTGTGTGAGGTGGTGTTGTGTGATGCTGTGGTGGTGCTATGACTGTGTTGTGAGGTGGTGTTGTGTGGCTGTGTTGTGAGGTGGTGTTGTGTGGTTGTGTTGTGTGGTGGTGTTGTGTGCCTGTGTTGTGGTGGTGTTGTGTGGTTATGTGTGTGGGTGGTGCTGTGTGGCTGTATTGTGAGGTGGTGTTGTGTGGCTGTGTTGTGGGGTGGTGGTGTGGCTGTGTTGTGAGGTGGTGTTGTGTGGCTGTGTGTGAGGTGGTGTTGTGTGGCGGTGCTGTGAGGTGGTGCTTGACTGTGTTGTGAGGTGGTGTTGTGTGGCTGTGTTGTGAGGTGGTGTTGTGTAGTTGTGCTGTGGGGTGGTGTTGTGTACCTGTGGTGTGAGGTGGTGCTGTGTGAAAGTGTTGTTTCGGTGCTGTGTCGCTGGGGTGTGGAGGGGTGCTGTGTGGCTGTGTTATGAGGTGATGCTGTGTGACAGTATTGTGAGGTGGTTCTGTAAGGTAGTGTTATGCGGTGATGCTGTAGGTAGTGTTGTGAGGTGATGCTGTAAGGTAGTGTTGTGAGGTGATGCTGTAGGTAGTGTTGTGAGGTGATGCTGTAGTGAGTGTTGAGGTGATGCTGTGTGATGATGTTGTGGTGATGCTGTGTGACAGTGTGTGATTGTGAGTGATGCTGTAGGTAGTGTTGAGAGGTGATGTGCTGTTAGGTAGTGTTGTGCGGTGACATCTGCAAGGTAGTGTTATGTGATGCTGTGTGATGATGTTGTGGTGATGCTGTGTGACAGTATTGTGGTGATGCTGTTAGGTAGTGTTGTGGTGATGCTGTTAGGTAATGTTGAGGTGATGCTGTAAGGTAGTGTTGTGAGGTGATGCTGTGACGATGTTGTGAGGTGATGCTGTGAGAGCAGTGTGTGAGGTGATGCTAAGGTAGTGTTGTGAGGTGATGCTGTAAGGTAGTGTTGTGAGGTGATGCTGTAGGTAGTGTTGTGAGTGCTGTGTGACAGTATTGTGAGGATGCTGTAAGGTAGTGTTGTGAGGTGATGCTGTGTGATAGTGTGAGGTGATGCTGTAAGGTAGTGTTGTGGTGATGCTGTAAGGTAGTGTTGTGAGGGATGTGTGTGTGTGTGTGAGATGCTGTAAGGTAGTGTTGTGAGGTGATGCTGTGTGATGATGATGGGGTGATGCTGTGTGACAGTTTTGTGGTGATGCTGTAAGGTAGTGTTGTGGTGATGCTGTGTGATGATGTTGTGAGGTGATGCTGTGTGACAGTATTGTGGTGATGCTGTAAGGTAGTGTTGTGGTGCTTGTGATGATGTTGTGAGGTGTTTTGACAGTATTGTGAGGTGATGCTGTAAGGTAGTGTGAGGTGGTGCTGTAAGATATGTGTTGTGAGGTGATGCTGTAAGGTAGTGTTGTGAGGTGATGCTGTTAGGTAGTGTTTGAGGATGATGCTGTAAGGTAGTGTTGTGAGGGGATGCTGTGTGATGATGTTGTGAGGATATGCTGTGTGACAGTATTGTGAGGTGATGCAGTAAGGTAGTGTTGTGAGGGATGATTGTAAAGTGTTGTGAGGTGATGCTGTTAGGTAGTGTTGTGAGGTGATGATGCTGTAAGGTAGTGTTGTGAGGGATGCTATTAGGTTGTGTTGTGAGGGGATGCTGTAGGTAGTGTTGGGAGGATGCTGTAAGGTAGTGTTGTGAGGTGATGCTGTGTGATGTTGTTGTGAGGTGATGCTGTGTGACAGTATTATGAGGTGACGCTGTGGGACAGTATTGTGAGGTGATGCTGTAAGGTAGTGTTGTGATGTGATGCTGTAAGGTAGTGTTGTGAGGTGATGCTGTTAGGTAGTGGTGTGAGGTGATGCTGTAAGGTACTGTTGTGAGGTCATGCTGTGTGATGATGTTGTGAGGTGTTGCGTTGTGACAATGTGTGAGGTGATGCTGTTAGTGTTGTGGTGGTATTGTGTTGCTGTGTTGTGGTGGTGCTGTGTGGCTGTGGTGTTAGGTGGTGCTGTGCTGTGCTGTGGTGGTGTTGTGTGTGGCTGTGTTGTGAGGTGGTGCTGATGAGCTGTGTTGTGAGGTGGTGTTGTGTGTGTGTTGTGAGGTGGTGTTGTGGTTGTGCTGTGGTGGTGTTGTGCCTGTGGGGTGTGGTGGTGCAGTGTGACAGTGTTGTTTCAGTGCTGTGTCGCTGTGGTGTGAGGTGGTGCTGGTGGCTGTGTTATAGGTGATGCTGTGTGACAGTATTGGGAGGTGGTTCTGTAAGGTAGTGTTATGCGGTGATGCTGTAAGGTAGTGTTGTAAGGTGATGATGTGCGATGATGTTGAGGTGGCTGTGTGACAGTATTGAGTTGTGAGGTGATGCTGTAGGTAGTGTTGTGAGTGATGCTGTTAGGTAGTGTTGTGAGGTGACACTGCAAGGTAGTGTTCTGAGGTGATGCTGTTTGATGATGTTGTGAGGAGATGCTGTGTGACAGTATTGTGAGGTGATGCTGTAAGGTAGTGTTGTGAGGTGAGGCTGTTAGGTAGTGTTGGTGATGCTGTAAGGTAGTGTTGTGAGGGTTGCTGTAAGGTAGTGTTGTGAGGTGATGCTGTGTGATGTTGTTGTGGTGATGCTGTGTGACAGATTAGGACTGACAGGGTGATGCTGTGGTGGTGGGGTGATGCTGTAGGTAGTGTTGGTGATGCTGTTAGGTAGTGGTGTGAGGTGATGCTGTAAGGTACTGTTGTGAGGTCATGCTGTGTGATGATGTTGTGAGAGTGTGCTGTGTGACAGTATTGTGAGGTTGATGCTGTTAGGTAGTGTTAGGTAGTGCTGTGTGGCTGTGTTGTGAGGTGGTGTTGTGTGGCTGTGTTGTGAGGTGGTGCTGTGTGACTGTGTTGTGGTGGTGTTGTGTGGCTGTGTTGTGAGGTGGTGTTGTGGATTGTGCTGTGAGGTGGTGTTGTGCCTGTGGTGTGAGGTGTTGCTGTGTGACAGTGTTGTTTCAGTGCTGTGTCCTGTGGTGTGAGGTGGTGCTGTGTGGCTGTGTTATGAGGTGATGCTGTGTGACGGTATTGTGAGGTGATGCTGTAGGGTAGTGTTGGTGATGCTGTAAGGTAGTGTTGTGAGGTGATGCTGTAAGGTAATGTTGTGAGGTGACGCTGTGGGATGATGTTGTGAGGTGATGCTGTGTGATGATGTTGTGAGGTGATGCTGTTTGAGTAGTGTGTGATTGTGGTGATGCTGTAAGGTAGTGTTGTGAGGTGATGCTGTTAGGTAGTGTTGTGAGGTGACACTGCAAGGTAGTGTTATGGTGATGCTGTAAGGTAGTGTTGTGAGGTGATGCTGTAAAGGTGTGTTGTGGTGACGCTGTGTGATGATGTTGTGAGGAGATGCTGTGTGACAGTGTGTGAGGTGATGCTGTAAGGTAGTGTTGTGAGGTGATGCTGTTAGGTAGTGTTGTGAGGTGATGCTGTTAGGTTGTGTTGTGAGATACTGTTAGGTAGTGTTGTGAGGTGAGGCTGTGTTATGATGTTGTGAGGTGGTGCTGTGTGACAGTATTGTGAGGTGATGCTGTAAGGGGAGTGTTGTTTGGAGATGCTGTGTGATGATGTTGTGAGGGATGCTGTAAGGTAGTGTTGTGAGCTGATGTAAGAGTGTTGTTAGGTGATGCTGTGTGATGATGTTGTGAGGTGATGCTGTAGGTAGTGTTGTGAGGTGATGCTGTAAGGTAGTGTTGTGAGCTGATGCTGTAAAGTGTTTGGGTGATGCTGTGTGATGATGTTGTGAGGTGATGCTGTAAGGTAGTGTTGTGGTGATGCTGTAAGGTAGTGTTGTGAGGTGATGCTGTAGATAGTGTTGTGAGGTGATGCTGTGTGACAGTATTGGAGGTGATGCTGTAAGTGTGAGTGTTGTGAGGTGATGCTGTGTGACAGTATTGTGGGAGTGATGCTGTAAGGTAGTGTTGTGAGGTGCTGTGTGATGATGTTGTGAGGTGATGCTGTAAGGTGTGCTGGTGCTGTGTGATGATGTTGGCGTGTGTGCTGTGTGACAGTATTGGTGATGCTGTAGATGGTGTTGTGAGGTGATGCTGTGTGATGATGTTGTGAGGGATGGTGTGTGACAGTATTGTGAGGTGATGCTGTAAGGTAGTGTTGTGAGGTGATGCTGTTTGATGATGTTGTGAGGTGATGCTGTGTGACATTATTGTGAGGTGATGCTGTGTGACAGTATTGTGAGTGATGCTGTGTGTAGTGTGTAGTGTCTGTAGGTAGTGTGTGGGTGATGCTGTAAATATTGTTGTGAGGTGATGCTGTAAGGTAGTGTTGTGAGGTGATGTGTGTAAGGTAGTGTTGTGAGGAGGATGCTGTAAGGTAGTGTTGTGAGGGATGCTGTGATGATGTTGTGAGAGTAATGCTGTGTGATAGTATTGTGAGGTGATGCTGTAAGGTAGTGTGAGGGATGCTGTTAGGTTGTGTTGTGAGGGTGCTGTAGGTAGTGTTGTGAGGGATGCTGTAAGGTAGTGTTGTGAGTGATGCTGTTGGTAGTGTTGTGAGGGATGCTGTAAGGTAGTGTTGTGAGGGATGCTGTGGTGAGTGTTGTAGAGTGATGCTGTAAGGTAGTGTTGTGAGCAATACATGCTTCTA
>NW_024751158.1:0-2250 GCF_018991925.1 Homarus americanus
CACAAAAAGACAAAAACCTGTATCCAGATTCTCTAAAAATTTTATAAATTAAATTCTTCCCTAAATAAACAGACAATACATCTATTTATCATATATGCGTGTCAATATCGACGCCATATTGGTTACCATCTTTGAGTGCTATATAATTAGTTAGTTTCATAGTGTTAATTATTTAGTTAAAGGAAAAATAATCTACTAGTGTGTGTTGTGACCAAAATATATCAAATATTTTCTGTATTTATTTCTTCCAGTACTAAGTCTACAAAATGACACAATTGACATCTACACAATCTAATCAAACCTAACTTTCCCACCTACCTAACATAACCCATCTACTTATTACCTACCTAACCTAACTTAACCCAACCTGACATAATCTAACCTAACCTATTGAAACTTAACTTAACCACCTACCTCATCTAACACCACTTTGTAATCTCTCTGTGCTACAGCTGACAGGATGAGTATGGGGGGCACAATAAACTAGCCTCTAAGTGGCAAAATTAACAAAACTAACCTAACCTAACCCAACCTGACTTAACCTAACCTGATCTGATCTATCCAACTTAAAAAACTTAGAATATATAATAAAGCTGTTAGGTTAATTTAGGCTAAATATGGTTGATTCATATTTTGTTTTGACAGAAATTCCCGGCAAAATAACTTATCTATATTGAGAACCACCGCCATGTTGGTTCCACGTTAACAAGACACGGATACACTACAGAATAACCCGCGTTCGTTTAACCTCAATTACTACAGTTTACTTTATAATCTTATTTCACAATCTTCACTACATCTCGCTTCACAATCTTCACTGCATCTCACTTCACAATCTTCAGCCAGGTGAGGTTTATGGATCGGGCATTTTGTGAGAGAGATAGGAAACGTAGGACTAGGGTATGTTTTCCTGGGGCTGGGATAGGGCATGTAGCCGAGAGGTTAGACAGAGTTTTGTCAGGGGAGGGTACCAATCCAGTAGTGTGTCTTAGTGTGGGGGGAAACGACATAGGTAAGGTTAGGAGTGAGGAACTTTTCAAGAGGTATAGGGAGGCGCTGGGGAAGATTAGAGATAGGGGAGGGGTCCCTATAGTATGTGGTGTCTTCCCTAGAAGAGGGGTTGGTCGTGAATGGCTGTCCAGGGCAATTGCTATTAATTGCCGACTGGAAAAACATTGTGCAAACAATGGTTGGGCATTCATTGATGACGGGCAACGATTTTATGGCAACGACTACCTGTACTGTCGCGACGGAGTACACTTGTCTCGTGAGGGGGTAAAGACGTTGTCTGCATCCCTGGAGCGTGAAATTGTCACTCCGAAGGGGGGGTTTTCGCCAGTAGAGAGGGGTCGGGGAAAATGGGAGTCAAAAAACAAGCAGGTCCTGGGAAGTAGTGAAACAGAAGTAGATAATGCTGAAAATATAGTTAGTCATAATAACAAACATCAAAGTAATAAATGTAAAACAGATAGAAACGGAAGAAATATATTGAGTGTTTATTATACTAATAGTAGAAGCCTGTGTAACAAAATGGACCAGCTCAGGGCCATTGTTAGTAAAGAGAACATAGCTATAATTGCAATAACGGAAACATGGATAAATTCAAACAGCAAGCATTTTTTAGCAGAATTTCATATTCCAGGATATAACCTATTTAAATTTGACAGAGTAGGAAGGAGAGGTGGCGGTGTAGCAGTGTATACAAGTGCCAGTGCTACTAAATAAATCAAACATTAAAAAAAAATAGCTTATTACCAAAGTATTTAGAAAGAGATTTCAGGAAAAAGAACCAAATAGTACAGTTATATACACCAATCTAATAAGTAAAACGATGAATTGCTATGAGAAACAAAGAAGCACTGATAGAAACAATGTAATGTATTCTAGCAAGATTAACTTTTCAAGCACAGATTCGAAAATCAACTTACAATAACGACCTGAAGATCTACAGAAGTAGTACAGATAGTTTATATATAAATTCACAAACTTCACCACTAGCAGAAATAATATCCTCTATTTAGCCTCAGTAATAATGAAAATCTAAAGTAAAAAAAGTTGTGATTAGATACCTAACTAGAAACAGCATCATAAAGCCATATATTTTAACACAATATGACGACAGGAAGAATGAAAATTGCCAGATCCCGGATTTCAGAAAGCTAACTAAAGGCATATGAAGAGATTCCAGATGAACCTATGATCAAAAAGATTAACCCTCTACACCTCTCTGGAAACAGTCAACTTAGGACG